>NC_035435.2:20069002-20218448 GCF_002127325.2 Helianthus annuus | reverse complement strand
AAAACCTTTGGCTAAAGCTCATCCAACTGCGTCCTCAACTCCTCATCTCCGTTGGTGCCAATCTGTATGGTGCTCTTGCTACAGGTGCTGCACCTGGTATGATATCTATCCGAAACTCTACTTGTCTATCCGGTGGCAAACCGGGTAGTTCTTCAGGGAAAACTTCAGGATATTCCGAAATAACAGGAATATCTTCAATCTTCGGCTTCGGCTCATCTATGGTAACTTGTGCCATATAAATGACACATCCTTTCCGCATGCATCTGGATGCTTTGAGCATGGACACTTGCTCGGGCAATCCATGCTGGGTATCTCCTTGAATAGTAAGTGACTCACCAGACGGAGTCTTAACTATTACTTGCTTTCTATTGCACAGAATCTGGGCTTGGTTACTTGACAACCAATCCATGCCTATCACTATGTCGAATCCAGCTAGCTTAAAGGGAAGCAAGGATAACGGGAAGGAATGATTCCTAATGGATATAACACATCCATCTAAAACAGTTGAGGCGGTTTCTATGGTTCCATCGGCTAATTCCACCTCATATTTCACGCTTAAGGTTTTAACAGGAAGGTTTAATAATTTACAAAACTTATTATCTACAAACGACTTATCAGCCCCCGAATCAAACAAAACTCTAGCAAAAATATCGTTTACAAGAAACGTACCGGTAATGACGTTATCATCAAGGACTGCTTCCTTTGCGTCCATTTTGAAGACTCTCGCATTAGTCTTCTTCCCTTCCTCGGCCTTCTTCGCAAACTTTGGACAGTTAGGCCGAATGTGACCTTTTTCGTTGCAACCAAAACACGTTGCATCCTTCATCTTCTTGCAATCCACAGCTTTGTGATCTGTGGACTTGCAGATTCCACATCGTTTCTCCGAAGACTGGGATTTTGTTTCAAACCGACACCTCCCAAAGTGGTGTCTCCTACAAATCTTGCATCTGGGTTTCTCACCCGACTGATGATCATTTTTCCTAGACCCCGACCCTTTCCTGTGGTCGTTGTTCCCTCTATGTCGCTTTTCAGATCTTCGTGAGGTGTCATCCTCACGTTTCCGTTTGTTCTCCTCAGAGCTCTTCATGGCTCTCAATCTAACCACGTCTTGAGTGAGTGAGAGGGATAGATCCGCTACGGATCGAAATGTTGTAGGTCTTGAAGCTTTGACGCTGGCTTTAATCTCCGGTGCCAGACCCCCAATGAATCGAGCAATCCTACGCGGCTCCGGGGTCACCAAGTAAGGCACTAAACGAGACAGCGTGTTGAACGTAGTAAGATACGCTTGACAATCGAGGTTCTTCATGACTAAGGATACGAAATCCGATTCAATTCGCTCGACCTCGTGCTGCGGACAGAAGTTTTCTTTAATCAGGGCCACAAACTGTTCCCATGACAAACCGTACAGTGTGGCCTTACCGGCAGCTTGTAGGAGTGACTTCCACCAGGCTAACGCATCTCCTTTGAATGACTGGGACACGTACTTCACGACGTCCCTATCAACACACCCGCTGATATCAACTACAGTGTCCATCTCGTCAATCCACGTCATGCAGTCGACGGCTCCTTTTTCCCCAGTGAAGTCTCTGGGCTTGCAAGATACAAAGTATTTGTACGTACAGGACCTGCTGTACGTGTCACGTTTCAGCTCAATCTCCTGCTTTGGGACGCTGCTGTGGTTGGAGGAATGATTATCATCCTCAACTTTCTTTGGCTCACTCTTTTTAGACGGCGGCTTACTATGAGCCCCAGAATGAGTCTTAGCCTTGACATGCGTCACTGAGCGGGTTCTACTCTGAGTACCACTAGATTCTTTGAACTGCCTATCCATAGCCTTGGCGACAGCATTATCAATCAGTGCTTGCAATTCTGCACCGGTAACGTGAATCTTTGCATTATCTGAGCGTTCCCCAGAATGACTGTTGGTTTCTTCCGATTTGGCCATCGTAGCCTTAAGCTACAATAAAGGACAAGGTCTTATTTAGAACCTAACAGTATTATCGTCCTAGACGATTTATTAACCATGGTATCAAAAACCTTAGCAGTTAATTTAATAAATTTCATTCAGGCTCTTATTGGCAATCAAGGAATGAAAATATATATATTGGCACCATAGGCCTAGTCACAAGGACAACCACTAAATTATAAATTTAGATTTTTATAGGATTATAAATTGTATAATTGAACAAATAATCCTTTACTAGACAGAGAGTCATAAACCACAGCTGTCATTATATAACATAGTCATAACCCGTAGGTATCAAGTCATTAATAGACTTGTGTACAGATATAATCTGTAGATATTTCTTTACTAGGCAGGGAGTCATAGACCACAACTGCCACTATATGACATAGTCATAACCCGTAGGTATCAAGCCATTAACAGACTTGTATACAGATAAAATCTGTAGATAATTTATTAAAAGGTGGGTCGTGTGATTCTACAGATCACGCTTAGCCCAGAATGTTAACATGTTCTCAGATGTTAACAGGGAGTTGAATCTTTTCAACCAGGTTTTACCATCAGGGCCAGGCCTGTTAATAAGGCATTCAGGCTAGGTTATACCTTACTAAGATTCTTATAAAATGGCAAATCAAATAAAAATTGATACTTCCCATTATTTAAATGTTAAATTCATGCACATAATTAAATAAGAAATTTAAATCAACCATTTCAAATTTTAATAAAGTACGAGTACATCTATGCCCTAAACGGGACTTTGAAATAACATAACTAGCATGAATAACATGCCCGCGCAGGGGCTAAACAAGTACAACAATAACAAAATAAAATAAAACAAACCCACGCAGGGGTTAACAGGATAACATACCCACACAGGGGTAGAGAAAGATAGATATACCCACGCAGGGGTAGAGTACTGGAATAAATGTCCACGCAGGGACATGAGTACATGAAATGATAATTGAAGGATTCAACGATCCTTCTTGCTCTTACCCTTGAGCAAATCGAATACCTTCTTAAACATGCCACTGGTGCGTCGGCGATCCTCTCGCATATTGTGCTGAAACTCGCGTCGCATGCTATCAATCCCCTGCAGGATCTCCTGAACCTGCGGCGGCGACATCATAGGCGCCGGTGGTGGTGGCTGGTAGTGCTGCGGCTGCGGCGGCTGGTAAGGCTGCGGCTGCGGTGGCTGCTGGTAACCCGGAGGGTAACCAAAAGTAGATGGGCCAGCAGCCCAAGGGTCTCCAAGTGGACCACTATGTGGGAGTGTGCTGAAGTTGGCAGCGTGCCAATAAGGGTCTCCCGTGTAGTCGTAGCCCTGAGGGAATACCTGCTCAAACGGGTTGAACTGAGCGGCACTAGCATAAGCCGGAATCGGCTCTCCAAAATTCTGCGGCGGCAGAGGCGGGATCGGAACAGAAGTAACCTCCGATACGGGATGCTGAGACTCCCCTGTCTCAGACTCCCCGGGTAGAGACGTGTAGCGGCTGCTACTAACACGTGGAGGGGTGCCTATGCGAATCCCTCCGCGCGTAGACATGCGCGCGTTCCTCCTCGGCCTCTGAGGCGGAGGAGGTAAGACTGGTGGCGGCGGTGGTGACGGAGTGATCACGTCACGCCACAGGGCCTCAGATAGGTCCTGCGGTAGAGGCGGCTGCTGCTGAAGCTGCTGCGAGTGGTGCTGTGAGTGCACCGGCGAACCATGGAGCGATTGGAGCATCGGAGTACCATGGAGTGACTGAAGCATCGGAGAGTTGTGGCTAGGGGTGAAGTACCAATCATGCTGCTTAAACCTCTCCTGGAAGCTGTCCACACCATTAAATGGTGATCCTGTGTATGGCGACCCATCCGATATCTCAATCGGGTGGTTTGGTGTACCTGATGGTGGGAGCGAAGGGTCCGTCTCCTCGTCTACGTCCATCTCGTGACCACCAGAAAAGTGGTCCTCCTGTCCAAGTGGGTTATGGCCCACTGGCTCCTCCACATAAGCATTAGGGTTATACAAACCCTGGTAGGCTGGCGCTGGATGCTGGTGCGGTGACTGCTGTAACGGTATGTAGGATCCAAGCGAACCATGGGGCCCGTTCTCCGAATGGGGCCCAAACGAGTGGGGTAATGACGGAGAAGTGCTCGCGGAAACCGAATGCCTAGCAGGCTCGGCAAAAGACCTCCAAAGGTCGTTGGCGGCTGTGTTGTGCGTGGCGGATGGTGCTCGTCTATGTGAGGGCCCAGCCTCATGATCGTGCGATGTAGGAAATCCTCCACGACCTCTCATCCTTGGCGGCATCCTGATCCTGTCAAAAATCAAACAAGTTGCACAACATATATATAAGACAATGCAATAATAAATAAAAATAAATTAAACGAAATGTTGAACATTTCCTAAGTTCTTTGTCTAGACTCGAAAATCGAGGAATGTGCAATTGTGTAACTGAGATTAAACACATTAGGATAGTGTTTAATTCACTCAGCGTTGGCTCTGATACCAACCTGTCACACCCCCATTTCCACGTGTCACCGGTGGGCCCGGTGTGGGGTACAGTGACGTAGTTGGCATCGTCATAGACAATCAACACAATATAATAATGCACAGCGGAAGCAGAATAGAAACATTTCAACTTTAATTAAAGTGCAATAATAAATATCACAGTCGTTGAAATGGATCCACAGGCGGATCAATAAAATAGAAATAAATAGTTCAACAGATAAATGTCGTCCGAGTTTGCGAGACTATTGTGGACGCTCTCTAGGAAACAGCCAGCCTATTTCCGTATAGTACCTGCACTTAATCTTTTGGGAAAAATACGTCAGTTTACACTGGTAAATACAAATCGACTGACTCATTTTGAAAATGATTGAAAATTGATTTAAATGCACAAGGCATAAATATTTTTATTAACTTGGGATAATTATATAATATAAACTTGTGAACGATTTACATGCACTTGTATCTCTGGTGGCCCGGGATCTACTGTCCGGGCTAGAGATTTAATTGACACACCACATCAAAGAGTTATACACGACGGGTGTACGCCTACACCCCGTGCTCTGGTCGTGGCCATCTCGTAAGATAATGCCAAGGATATCCGGGACACGGTCAACAACCCCCCAAAGCCTTTTAAGTAAGACAACACTGTTTAAACGAAGTCGCACAAGCTATTCAAGACTGAACACCTATAAGGAGCAGGACTTGTGCGCCCGATCAAGCGGTATTTTAAATACCGTACCCCAAGCCCGTATAGGGAAAATAAGTCAAAATGTATTTACCTGAGCAAGTATAAGTCACAAACGATAAGTGTTGATAGCTTTTACCGGGCTTCCTAATCTGGAACAAAGGTTTATAATTAACCTATTAGATTCCTAACGGCCTTTTATTTAAGCCTAAGCTTTGACCGGTTAGTTTTAGGAATGATACGGTTTACGCACGATTAAGCGAAAGACCGGATAGAATGTGATTTAGACCCGACAAGTTTGAATACTTGTATAATATGGGTATACTAAATACATTCTGGATTTTGAAGTAAAAACGATATCGTTTGACCCGTTTTGGTCAATTCACGCAAACTAGTTGCGTAAACCGAACCGAACGCGAAAACGGCGATACGGGTAGGCCAATGATTCAAATGCAAGTTCCCTGGAATAATATGCTTAGAATATGATATTATATCAGTAAGTTATGTTCTATATTGCCCGGGATAATTTTAAACTCAATTTATGCCTTAGAAGGGCATTTTGGTCATTTAAAAGATAATAAAAGGATAAGATTTGAAATCTGAGTTGCGGGTCTGGTTCATACAGTAAATATACTTAATATAACATTTTATATCAGTAGGGTATGACCCATATACCAAATATATCATTTAAAACCAAATTATGCACCGTAGGGGTAATTTAGTAATTTCACAAGGGCTAAAACTGCCAAAACTGGAAACCTGGGTTCAGAATATTATACTTACTGTTTTTATATGAAAATAAGCTAAACACATCAGTAGGGATAGGTCTTATACGTTTAAAACAAGT
Source organism: Helianthus annuus (assembly GCF_002127325.2). Taxonomy (NCBI): domain Eukaryota; kingdom Viridiplantae; phylum Streptophyta; class Magnoliopsida; order Asterales; family Asteraceae; genus Helianthus; species Helianthus annuus. The sequence goes on along the minus strand of NC_035435.2, from coordinate 20,212,462 downwards.
ACAATGTTTACTATGCGCTTAAAACGCTAAAAATACGATTTAAGGGCGTTTTCGGGTTTTCACAGTAAATCTGAGATTTTTATATTTCCAGAATACTTAAAATAATTTATTCATCATATAAAATCAGTAGAAAAAGGTTTCGGGTCAAAAGGATGTGTAAAACTCATTTTATGGCTAAAACGGTCAAAACCGACATAAGCCGAAATGGCTAGGTGATCGAGGATCCGTTCAGCCAAAAATTAATTAAAATCATCAAAATTCCCAGAATATTATATATAATCAGTTGGTAAAAAGTTTCGTACCAAAATGTGGCCAGAAACGGGTTCTACGCAAAAAGGACCGTTTATGTAAATTTATAATATAGTTTTACGCTAATGGCCATAACTCACAATCTGGACTATCAACTGATCCGAAATTTTCGGTGCAAGTTTATATAATAAAAATACAGATCTCTACTCTTTTACTTTTCCAAAAATCCCGTTTTAAATCAAAAAGGGCGAAATAGTCAACTTTATGCATAAACCGGAAACAAGCATTCGAATAGGCTAAGCATAGACTCAAACATAGAAAATTCCAGAAAGTTTAACTAAAATAAAAATAGTCAAAAATACTTTCCAATACAGATCTTGAACATGCATGTACGAATCCGAATCGATAGTCTACGAAATAATCGTTTTACAAGACTTTCGGTTCCGATTCGTGGCTATACTATAGATTGTCGAGTTGATGATGATTAAAACACATTCTTATATGTGTTACAAGTTATTTTTAATGATAATTCAGGTTGCATGTCATCTATATCATTAATCATGTTATTTTTCACAAAGATTGCTTCTGTTGACTTTTTAGAACCATGTTTGACTCGACATTAAGCATGCATGTAGTGGGAATCAGTTAGTACCCTTTAGAGGGTTTATTTCCCACATAAATACTAATCTATAACAAGTTTCAATTCGAGAAATTACTGAAAGAAATCCGTTTGATCAGAAAGTCAAAGGTTATGAACACCCAGTTTGACTTTTACTAATAATCACAACAAGAATGGATTAGAGAACGAATTGAATGCTTACAATGGTCCTAAAGATGTTTAGTGGACACTAGAAGTCGGCCTTGATGCTCAGATTATCTCCAGAGAAGCTTTGAGAGCTCTTGCAAGTCTTGGTGTTCTTGTTCACTATTGTAAATGTCAAGAAATGAGCTAAATTCGGATTTAAAGCTGAGATTCTGAGGTTTACTGTTGATGGTAGGCATGCATGGCTCTTAATTGGTGCAATTGGAGGCAAGACCAGCTGTTAGCAACTCAAAATCGGACCCAAATCTGACCCAAACACGATTTCTGTCGCTGGGCAACCCACGCGGCCCGCTTGGGCTTTCCCAGGCGGGTCGCCTGACCCTTGTTTCAGCCAAACAACTTTCCAATGTTGACAGCTTTGACTCCTGAACTTGTACGTGATGTTTCGGCTACTTTTCTCGACCCGTAAACCCCCAAACTTGGTTTTTATGGACCTTAGGACTTTTACCAACATGGTAATGCCCTCGGATAACTTTGCGCTCAACCGAAAAGCCCTGAATTCGACGTTGACGCTTTTAGTCCCTTAAGTACGGTTTTGGCCATAACTTTCTCATACGTTGACGAAACTTCATGAAATTTTTACCACATATTCTAGTGAGTATATTTTAGCTATACAAAGCTTCGGGTCTGCCAAAAGTTCACTCAGAGGTATAAATTAAACATGTTGACACTTTTGGCCCCTATAGTTTGAAATACTTCACTTTCGTGCAATTTCCGCGTCGTATGATCCATGAACCATCCGTTAAAGGTTATAAACATTATGTGGGGTTATCATAGAGCCTATTTATCCATTGTTGACACTTTGGACCCTTACGTTCCATAGTTTTCACTGTTTGTCACTTTTAGTCCCTCTAAAGTATGTTTTCACATAACGGAACCTTATGACACGTGTCAAGACATTATTGGACGAAATTTTTCGAGGTGTTACAGCAGCGAACCTCAATAACCTAACCCAGATTGTTAGATTGGCGCATAAAATCGTTGACCAGGAGGTGGAGAGCGACTCGTTGCCACCTCGTATTTCTAGCACTACCACAGCTGCCACTACTTCCACTGCATCTGCTGCTGATGGCAAACGTAAGTGGAACGATACGGACAAGGGGTCCAACTCTACACAGCCTCAGAAGAAGACGGATACTGGCAGCACTCGCAGTTCCAGTCAGACAGCATCAGTGAATCAGAACGCGAGCAACAAATCAGGGCAGGGATCATATGCGGGGAAGCTACCCTTGTGCAGCAAGTGTAACTATCATCACAAGGGACAGTGTGCTCGGGTTTGTCATCGATGTAATCGACCAGGGCATATGGCTAGGGATTGTAGGGCCACTTTTCCAGCTCAGCAGCAGCCGTCACAGCAGATGGGTAGGCAACAATCTCAACAGAATCAGGGTACTCAGAGAGGGTGTTATCAGTGTGGAGCCAAGGGACACTTCAAGCGAGACTGCCCTCAGCTGAAGCAGAACACAGGAGGTAGTAATGGGAACAACAATACGGGGAACAATGCGGGTAATGTCGCGCGTGGGCGCGGGTTTGTGTTGGGAGCTGGTGAAGCGCGGAACGACGGCAACGTAGTTACTGGTACGTTTTCAGTGAACGGTGTTATTGCTTCAATTTTATTTGATTCTGGTGCCGACTGGAGTTACGTGTCCTTGGAATTTAGTTCTCAGTTAGGGTTAAGTCCTACACTTCTCGTAATGAAACACATAGTAGAAATCGCAAATGGTAAAACAATCGAAGCTACACATGTGCTACTGGGGTGTAAAATCGATCTTCTGGGTCAAGTATTCGACATTGACTTAATACCTATTACTCTTGGAAGCTTCGACGTGATCGTTGGAATGGACTGGTTGTCCAAGTACCAAGCGGAGATTCTCTGTAAGGAGAAGATCATACGTGTTCCCCTTCCTAGTGGGGAATTTTTATCAGTTCAGGGTCATCGCAGTGGGACCCCGGTTAGCATTGTCTCAGCAATGAAGGCTCAGAAGTATCTGCGTAAGGGTTATCCTGCAATTTTCGCTCTTGTCACTGATTCACAGTCAGATGAAAGGAAGATTGAAGATCTTCCAGTTGTTCGTGAATATCCTGACGTATTTCCTGAGGAACTCCCTGGTCTACCTCCACATCGTCAGGTGGAATTCCAGATAGACCTCGCCCCAGCGGCAGCCCCGGTTGCTCGTGCGCCATACCGTCTTGCGCCAGGGGAGTTGCAGGAATTGTCAAATCAACTCCAAGAGCTATTGGATAGGGGTTTCATCCGACCTAGCTCCTCCCCTTGGGGAGCCCCAGTTCTATTTGTAAAGAAGAAGGATGGGTCTTTCCGGATGTGTGTAGATTATCGCGAGCTCAACAAGGTGACGATTAAAAACCGTTATCCTTTGCCTCGTATTGACGACCTGTTTGACCAGCTACAAGGGTCAAGGTTCTATTCGAAAATCGACTTAAGGTCGGGGTATCATCAGGTGCGAGTTAGAGAGGAAGACGTTCCCAAAACAGCGTTTCGGACACGATACGGTCACTACGAATTCTTGGTTATGCCATTCGGGTTGACCAACGCACCAGCGGTCTTCATGGATCTCATGAACCGCGTGTGCAAGCCATACCTAGATGACTTCGTTATCGTTTTTATCGACGACATTCTAATTTATTCTAAGAGCAAGGAGGATCATGAGCGGCATCTGCGCCTCATCTTAGAACTCCTGAGGAGGGAGCAACTGTACGCAAAATTTTCGAAGTGTGATTTTTGGATACGGGAGGTGCATTTTCTGGGGCATATAGTTAATGAGTTGGGCATACATGTGGATCCTGCCAAGATCGACGCCATCAGAAATTGGGCGGCACCAAAGAATCCTTCGGAGGTGCGGCAATTTCTCGGTCTAGCAGGGTACTATCGTCGTTTTATTCAGAACTTCTCGAAGATTGCTCAGCCACTCACCTCATTAACACAGAAGAAGGTAGTTTACTCATGGGGAACGAAACAGGAGGATGCATTCCAACTTTTGAAACAAAAACTATGCAGCGCGCCGATCCTATCTCTACCAGATGGTACCGAGGATTTTGTGGTTTATTGTGATGCTTCGATTCAGGGTCTCGGTTGCGTGTTGATGCAACGCGAGAAAGTGATAGCTTATGCTTCTCGTCAGTTGAAGGTACACGAGAAAAACTACACGACACATGACTTGGAGCTAGGAGCAGTGGTTTTTGCGCTGAAGATTTGGAGGCATTATCTCTACGGCACGAAATGCACCATCTATACTGATCACAAGAGCCTTCAGCATATCTTCGACCAGAAAGAGTTGAATATGCGTCAGCGTCGCTGGGTAGAGTTGTTCAATGATTACGAGTGTGCCATCAAGTATCACCCGGGTAAAGCTAACGTTGTAGCGGATGCTCTTAGCCGCAAGGAACCGAAACCGAAGCGTATTCGTGCCCTACAGCTTACTATTCACTCTGATCTACCTGCTCGGATCCGTTCAGCTCAGATTGAGGCATTAAAGGAAGAAAATATCGAGGCTGAAGGATTACGAGGTCTACACAAGAAGAAGTTCGAGCAACGGTCTGACGGTATTTACTACTTCATGGAACGAATATGGGTTCCTTTATTTGGTGATCTTCGAGAGCTTGTGATGGACGAAGCACACAAGTCACGATATTCTATTCACCCAGGGTCCGATAAGATGTATCAGGACCTCAAGGTTTTGTATTGGTGGCCGAATATGAAAGCTCTCATCGCAACATACGTGAGTAAGTGCTTGACTTGCGCTAGGGTCAAAGCAGAGTACCAGAAACCTTCGGGTCTACTCCAGCAGCCGGAGATACCCATGTGGAAATGGGAACAGATCGCTATGGATTTTGTTACGGGGTTACCGAGAACGCAGGCTGGGAACGATACTATATGGGTGATTGACGACCGTCTCACCAAGTCAGCACACTTCTTAGCGATCAAGGAGACAGATAAGTATTCGCAACTCGCAGCGGTGTACCTTAAGGAGGTGGTTTCTAGGCACGGAGTGCCGACTTCTATTATTTCTGATCGAGATCCTCGTTTCACTTCGGAGTTATGGCAGGCTACGCATAAGTCGTTCGGCTCGCGTCTCGATATGAGCACGGCCTATCACCCACAAACGGATGGTCAGAGTGAACGCACCATTCAGACGCTAGAGGATATGTTACGGGCATGCGTTATTGATTTTGGAAAAGGATGGGAGAAGCACTTGCCGTTGGTCGAGTTTTCCTACAATAACAGCTACCACACCAGTATCAAGGCGGCACCCTTTGAGGCACTGTACGGGAGGAAGTGTCGTTCACCTCTTTGCTGGGCTGAAGTGGGTGATAGTCAGATCACGGGTCCTGAGATAGTACTCGAAACTTCAGATAAGATCGTGAAAATCAGAGAACGTATGGCAGCTGCTCGTGATCGTCAGAAAGCCTATGCAGACAAGCGTGCCAAGGAGGTAGTGTTTGAAGTGAATGACCGAGTTATGTTGAAAGTCTCACCGTGGAAAGGGGTTGTGCGCTTTGGGAAACGTGGCAAGCTGAATCCACGATATGTTGGGCCGTTTAAAGTTCTGGAGCGTATCGGTAAGGTGGCTTATAGATTGGAGTTGCCTGCTGAACTGGGTAATGTTCACGATGTATTCCATGTGTCGCAATTGAAGAAGTGTTATGCTGACGACCCATTAACGGTACCTTTTCAAGAGTTAAGGATCGACGACAAGCTGCAGTTTGTAGAAGAACCCATCGAGATTATGGACCATGAGGTCAAAGTGCGTAAACACAGTCGTATTCCTATTGTGAGGGTTCGTTGGAACTCAAGGCGTGGGCCGGAGTTCACGTGGGAGCGCGAGGACCAGATGAAATTGAAGTACCCTCACCTCTTTCCCAAAGACAAAGCAGAGTCAAGCAAAACTGGTGAATCTCGGGGCGAGATTCCTTTTCAAGTTGGGGATGATGTCACACCTGAGCAAAATCTGCAACAACCCTGATAATCACGCCGCGCCTTGGGCTTGTCAAATTTCGGGGCGAAATTTCTTTCAAGTTGGGGATGATGTGACAACCCGCATTTCTAAGGTTAGTGTTGTTTAAATTCCACAAATCGTCGGCGTGTGTTTTGTGCACTATAGATTTCTTATGGGTGTATGTTTTTTTTCAAAACCGCTAAACACTATTACGTGCCGGTTAGTTAACCTTGAGAATTGGTTTAGATGAACTGCTAATTTGTTTAGCACTCACATGTTTGGACCCTTGGGCCGCAGACCTATATAGACAGAGCCCTATATGAATCTGCATTCACTTTAGACCATAATCCCTTAGGCCGGCCAATAAGCACTCAATACCATGCATGGTCAATTGGATACAATGATTAGCTGGGATCACAGGCCCAAACCAAACCGAGCCCACCCGTCCTCAAGGCATTAAGTTCTCCATTCTAGTTATATTTGTATATCTTGTGTACGTAACTCCTTCCCTACTCCTCAAACATCACATAATAAACCCTAACCACCCTTGTGCGGCGGCAGCAGACATCAAGGCCCCTCTCGATACCCTATCTCAATTGTTTTCCGGTTAGTATTGTGCCTTTAATCCATGGTTCTTATAAAAGTTTAAACTGTTTGTTTGTGTTGTACTAAATTATTACAAATGAAAGCTAGGTGGTTCGGATTATGTGATGTGGTTCCTGGGTAGCCCTTGTAATTGTATATAGCAGAATATATAATCTGTGTCAATGGTGAATTCATGTGATTCTAGTAAGTGATGAATAGACGGATTAGGGTTCATGATAGTATAAACTATGTATGATGAAATATATTAGGGTTGCATGTGTAAATTAATGATGTTGGCTGAGATTTAAAGGACACAGTCTTGAAAATTCATTGATTATTACTGATGATAGTGCTATGTGTGATTCTTGTCGGTTCACGTGCTGCCATGATACATCATATTGAGATTTGATAACCTTAAGTGATGTAATGGGTATGTAATGATACTTCCTGTTATTATAACTTGCTTTTGGGGGAGGGTAAAATTGTAACAATGAACCGACAATAAACACCTGTGCATGAGTAGTGGGCTGGTAGAATATATATCTAGAAACCTTCAAGGAATGCAGTCCACTACATAGGGTTTGGTCCAATCAAGAATGTATAAGCAAGTACTTGCCGGCCATGATCAGAAGAAACATCAGTTTTCTTTTTATTGACCAGTGACTTGCTCCTTAACATGTCAAATTGTGACATCAGGCCCACGTGTGATATCTAGAGTGTCGGCCACTATTTTATTTATTTAGTTCATGTTCAGTTTGGGTACATATTTTGGGCCGCACAACAGTCACATTAAATGGGCGGCGATGGTTAGCTGTGTTGCGGGCCTGTTAATCAATCGGTGAACTGTGCAGCCCATTAATAGGAGTACACTTGGGTCGAGTATTCGGTTGGATGTGATTAGTGGGCTGCACGATCAAGGTAAGCTGGGCCGAAACAGTAGGGCCGTGAAACACATAGTTCATGTATAGGTTGTTAATCTATGATAAATGGTATGGCATTATCTCGATGTTACTGGTAGATTATGGTGTAATTGATGTGTATAAAAGTTCATGTGCTAGGTAGACAACATTTAAATACGTTATATATAATACACGACTTCTAGCTGCTATGTGTTGTATGATTGTGAATGTGATCATACATGGATACGAGACTAATGTTAAATGGAATCGTTAATATAGGGTGTGGTCGGCTTGATTAGTTAAAACAAGGGAATCATAACACACCGAGCACTCTAAGGTGAGTTCACTACACTCGAGCATGCGTCCCAGTGGTTGGGGACAGTCAGTGGGTATCCCATGGGGGATAAGGCTTTGGGTAAAAGAAACGGGTATATTGGTTAATAATCTCACCTATCATCTTTTGTAAGTCCTTCATCGGGTATTAGTTAGTAGCGCTACTTAGGTTTGGCACCCTCACACCGCTCCTGTAGAGGACGGAGGTGAACTAATGACCCAGTCTGGCCCAGTACTAGATAGGAGTACGTGGGAAGGGCAGTCGTGTATTTCAGGAGCCGTCATTGTTCGGAAATGAGATATTAACAATATTACTTGCTTTGGTTATTGAACTGTTTTACATACAATGGGTAATAAACGTTTTCTAAAACTGTGAACTCGCCAGCTTTGTCTGATACACGTGTTACATGCTCGCAGGTCCTTAGGTACTTGGAACGCAGGAACTTGCTGGCTGGAGGGTGCGAGTGGTCATGGTTGCATTGTTGAGTTATTTAGCAAACATTTATTTATTTTGGTTGTGTGAAACTCATACATTGTGATACGTTAATGCTTCCGCTGAACTTATGATCTTTGGAACAATTTATGTTTGGGATTTCAGTATTATTAAATGATGAAACTTTATTTCAAACTTGTGATTCAATGTAATTGGTGGCTCATTACTAGTCGTCACACGCCTAACAGGGACACTCCCTAGGTGGTAATTTGGGGGTGTGACATTCGTTGATTTCGTTCATTTATGTTCGTATGTTTGTGTTTTAATTGAAGATCTTTGTACTTACATATATTTTATGTGTGCTTTTTATATTATTGAACTTTTATTTATTTTATTACCCTAACAATTAAACTAGGAAACCCTGGCCTCTTTCACCTTGTTTATACACCATTTCCCTTTCATTTCTCATTATTTACATCGACGGATACGATTGTCACACCCCGAATTCCACGTGTATCACCGGTGGGCCCGGTGGGGGATTACCGTGACGTAGTTGGCAACAATATAGTCAAACCACACAATTATATGAATGCACAGCGGAAGCAAAAAGATAAATATAATTCAACCTTTTGAATGTAACATCAAGTGTATTACAGAAGTCGAATTGTATCCACAGGGGATCAAAATAATAATAAAGTATTGTTCAGTCAGATACAGCATCAAGCTTGCGAGACTTATCACGATGCTTGGAAGCTACTACCAGCCAATTTCGTGTAGTACCTGCACTTAATCTTTTTGGGAAAATACGTCAGTTTACACTGGTAAATACGTTCAACTGACACATTTGAAAATGTTTATTAAAATTGATTTGAATGCACGAGGCACAAACTCTTTTATAACTTGGGAAAATTATTAAAATCTTGTGAACGAATTACATGTCCTTTTATGCGTTCAGTAGCCCGGATCCTGTCCGGGTTAAAGATTAATAGACACACCACATTGCGTAAAACCGTAGTGTAAAAACCAACGGCTACGTCTTTTAATAATAATAATGTCGACATAATATACCGGGTGTACGCCTACACCGGGATGTCGAGGTCGTGGCCATTTCGTAAAATGATGCCAAGGATATCCGGGACAACGGTCATTAACCCCCCAAAGGCTTTTAAGTAACAAGACTGTTTAAATGAGCCGATCACATTATTCAATTAACCACCTAAGCGATGGAAGATATGATGCTCAATCAAGCGGTATTAATATACCGTATCCCAAGCCCGTATAAGGGAACATAAGTTAAAGTATTTACCTTTGCAAGTATATTCCTTTAATAGATTACGTCACAGGTAGCTTTTACTGGGGCTCCTATTCTGGAACGAAGGTTTTAATTAACCTATTAGAATCCTAACGGGTCTTTATATTGGCCGTAGCCTAGACCGGTTGGTTCCGAAATATAAATACGGTTTAATCGCGCGAAAAGGCGAAAACCGAGAATGGAGTGTGATTCTGACCCAACAAGTTCAGAGACTTGTTTTATATGGGTTCAAGGTTCACACTCTGGATTTTGGGGTCAAAATAATATGGTTTGACCCATGTCGGCTAATTTATGAAAACTAGTTCCATAAGCCGAACCGCGCACACAATAGGCGAAACGGTTAACCAGTAGAGTCCTACGTTTATTTCCTAAGTCAATATGCCTTTGTGGTATCAGTAGGATACCTTCCGTGATGCCCGTAACGAGTTTAAGTTAATATTACGCCCCGTAGGGGTTTTTCGGTCATTTTAAAGACTTTTAAAGAGCTTTTCGAGTTCTACAGGAAATCTGAGTTTCCCGAACAGTTTATAAAGTTTAAAATACTTTATTTATTATTTAAAATCAGTAGCAACTGGAATCGGGTCAAAAGACCTTGCAGAACTCAAGTTTTGGCCGAAAAGGGCATATTCGGTATTTACCGAACCGTAGCCATAACCGCAGGTTATGAGCAAAGTAAAAATTATTAAAAATCTTTAAAAACCCCAAAATATTATTTTAAAACAGTGGGTAAAAGTTTTGGTGACGAAAACTTGGTTTAGATAGGCGTTACGCTAATTGCGCCGTTTATTACAAAAGTTTACTTTAATTGCGCTATTTAGCATAACTCTCATTCTAGACCTCGGATTGACGTGAAACTTTAAGGACATGCTTATAATTTAGTAAGCAAGGTTATGGTCCGTTCACGTGTCCGAAATACTCGTTTTATTTTAGAAAGGCCGTTACGGTCAACTTTTAGGCGATTAACGGAATTGCGTAAAAGACTCGGACAAATTATGAACCGGTCACAGAGGTTTATACCATCGTGTAACCTGGCCCTAATAGAGTCCTAAGGCATATCTATACCTCACTAAAACGGGTCAGAACTGAAGTCAAAGCAAAAGTCAAACTTTTGCGACATTCGGCTCCGAACCGGGTCAATATAGCAAATGGTCGATTCAAACGAGCGTAAACAAGTTTATATACTTAATATCATGTTTTATGAGTGTCTAAACAGGTTGCATATCATTTATATCACAGATTATGCAAGAATCGCAAAAATAGCTTTCTGTTGACTTTTTAAGCATTCGTTTGACTCGACATTTGAGCTAGTTAGAGTGGTGATCAGAGGGAACCCTTTTAGAGGTTTATTACCCACATAAATACCAACTCATAACTACTTTTGATCCGTCATAAGACTGAGCCATTACAGATTTATTTTGAAGTCAAACCGTATTTACGACGGTTTGGTTTTTAGCTATTTACTAAGTATAAATTGAACTACAAAAGATCTAAACGACTTATAGAAGTTGAGACTTGCTTATAGAACAAAGAAGAGTGCTTGAGAGCTCTTAGAAGTGACCAGAGAAGTGTTTTGAGTTGTGATGAAAGTTATGAACATAAGAGGTCTATTTATAGTTAAGGACATGGTCCAAGATCATCACACATCACTCTACAACTGATCATGGATGGATGGCATGTGTCCTAGAGAGTTATGGGTCGAGTAGGGGGCATCCATACTTCTGAGAAACCCATTACTCCTTGTTTGGCCGTTTAAATCAGCCAACGGCCAACAATCTGTCGCTGGGCGTTGCTTACGGACCGTATGGCTTCAGCCTTGCGGTCCGTAAGCCATAGGCGGATCATCAGCAATCATTCCCCCTCCTTACGGTCCGTAAGGCATACCCTTTACGGTCCGTAAGGGGTTAAAAATGGATCTTTTTAAATCTTTTAGTAATGATTAGAAAATCTTGGTAATTAATTACCTGACCTTTCGGGTTTGAAGGGGTAACTTTGCGATTTGGCCCTTGATTAATTACAGTTAAGGACCTCGTGTTATTTACCCGCATTGTTAAGCCCTCGGTTAAATTTATTTATTATCCGGAAGGCCTTAAATTATATTATTGACGCTTTTAACCCTTCTCATACGAATTCGATCGTAACTTTCTCGTTTTAAAACGGAACTTCGCGAAATTTATATATTGCATTCTAGTGAGTGTATTATACTGTTACAAAGCCTCGGGAACGTTAAAGGGTCACTCAGAGGTATAATTAAACATGTTGACACAGTTAACCCCTGTGGTTTGTAATCTCTCACTTTCTTCCGCGTGTCGCTTCCGTACGATCTGTGATTTATTCGTTTGAAGGTACAAGCATTATTTAGGGTTACTATACAGTATATTTACCCTTGTTTGACCTTTATAACCCTCGAATTTATATACTTTCAAGGTTTGTCAATATTAGTCCTTTATTTAATATCAATGCCACGTGTAATCAAATGACACGTGTTAACACATTATTGGACACAAAAATTCGAGGTGTTACATCCTCACCCCCTTAAAATAAATCTCGACCCGACATTTACTCAAATAAATAGGGGTACTTTTCTTTCATTGTGGCTTCGACTTCCCACGTATATTCGGGACCTCTACGAGCATCCCACTTGACCTTTACAATAGGTACGTGCTTTCTGCGAAGCTTTTTCACCTGTCGATCTTCAATCGACAACGGTTTCTCTACAAATTTTAAGCTCTCATCTATATGCACATCTATGTGTGGAATCACCAATGATTCATCGGCGAAGCACTTTTTGAGATTGCAGATGTGGAACACATTGTGAATTCCATTGAGCTCTTCAGGCAAATTCAACTTATAGGCGACTGATCCGACACATTCAATGACCTCAAAAGGTCCTATGTATCTCGGACTCAGTTTTCCTTTCTTGCCGAAACGCATCACTCCTTTCCAGGGTGATACTTTAAGCAACACCTTTTCACCTACTTCGAAGTGAAAATTCTTACGCTTCGGATCAGCGTAGCTCTTCTGCCTATTGCGGGCAGCCTTGAGACGTTCCCGAATCTGGACAATCTTGTCCGTTGTCTGGAAAACTATCTCTGGTCCTGATAATTGGACCTCTCCCACTTCCGCCCAACAAACAGGCGATCTACATTTCCTACCGTATAATGCCTCGAAAGGCGCAGCCTTTATGCTGGTATGGTAGCTATTATTGTAGGAGAATTCGATTAGGGGTAGGTTCTTATCCAAGTTACCACCTAAATCTATAGCACACGCGCGTAGCATGTCCTCTAACGTTTGAATGGTACGCTCACTCTGACCGTCCGTCTGTGGATGGTAAGCCGTACTGAAGTTCAAACGCGTGCCCAAGGATTGCTGGAAACTCTTCCAGAAATGAGACGTGTATCTAGTATCCCTGTCGGAGATAGTAGACACAGGTATGTCGTGTAAGGCTACAATCTTATCAACATAAAGTTGGGCTAACATATCGGAGCTATACGTCTCCTTGATGGGTAAGAAATGAGCTGATTTAGTCAGCCTATCGACTATAACCCATATTGTATCGTTTCCTTTCCTTGTTTTGGGTAACTTGGTTATGAAGTCCATAGTTACGCATTCCCACTTCCACTCGGGAAGTTCAGGCTGTTGTAGCAAGCCAGACGGCTTTTGGTGCTCGGCTTTCACTTGAGCACAAGTCAAGCACTTTGCTACGTGGGCGGCTACAGACTTTTTCAAGCCTATCCACCAATAGTTTGCCTTTAAGTCATGATACATTTTGTCGGCTCCGGGATGGACAGAATATTTGGAACTATGGGCTTCCTGGAGGATAACATCCCGTAGCCCTCCATAAATCGGAACCCATATTCGTCCGTTCAGTCTAAGGATTCCATCCTTGCTAAGAGTCAACTGCTCCCCAGTCACTCCTAACTTTTCATTAGGATAATTAGCTTCCAACACAGCCTCTCGCTGCGCAGCTAATATCTTTTCAATTAAATTGTTCTTGACCTCAATGCTCTTGGCATTGATTCTTATAGGTTTTATCCTTTCCTTTCTGCTTAGGGCATCAGCGACTACATTCGCTTTGCCGGGATGGTACCTGATCTCACAATCATAGTCATTCAAGGTCTCCATCCAACGGCGCTGCCTCATGTTCAACTCTTTCTGATTGAACAGGTGCTGGAGGCTTTTGTGATCAGAATAAATCACAAATTTAATACCATAAAGGTAATGCCTCCACAATTTCAGTGCAAATACAACGGCACCCAATTCCAAATCGTGGGTGGTGTAATTCTTTTCGTGCACCTTCAACTGCCTTGAAGCATAGGCAATCACCTTGCCTTTCTGCATGAGCACACACCCCATGCCGGTGTGTGACGCGTCGCAGTAGACTACGAACTCTTCAGTACCTTCCGGTAGCGTCAACACAGGAGCGTTGCTCAATCTTTGTTTCAAAATATCAAAGGATTCTTGCTGCTTAGGGCCCCAAATAAACTTTTCCTTCTTCTTGGTTAGAGAGGTTAAGGGTGCAGCAATCCTTGAGAAGTTCTCAATGAATCTTCGGTAGTATCCTGCCAATCCTAGGAAACTGCGGATCTCTGTGGGCGTCTTTGGCTCTTGCCAATTCATGACCGCCTCTACCTTAGCGGGATCCACCTGGATACCTCTTTCACTTACAACGTGACCCAAAAATTGAACCTCTCGTAGCCAAAATTCGCATTTAGAGAATTTGGCGTAGAGTTTCTCACGCTGTAGCAATTCGAGAATACAACGGAGGTGTTTCTCGTGGTCAGCTTGGTTCTTTGAATATATGAGGATATCGTCGATGAAGACTATGACAAATTTGTCCAAGTACGGCTTGCAGACGCGATTCATGAGATCCATGAACGCAGCCGGTGCATTCGTGAGCCCAAAAGGCATCACTAGGAACTCATAATGACCGTAGCGAGTCCTAAATGCTGTCTTATGCACATCTTCATCTCTGACCTTTAGCTGATGATAGCCCGACCTTAAGTCGATCTTCGAGAAGTAGCTCGCTCCTTGCAGCTGATCGAACAGATCGTCGATCCTTGGTAAAGGATATCTATTCTTGATGGTAACTTTGTTCAGCTCACGGTAATCGATGCACAACCGCATCGATCCGTCCTTTTTCTTTACAAATAGGACAGGTGCTCCCCAGGGAGACGAACTAGGTCTGATAAAACCTTTTGCCAGCAGTTCATCCAACTGGGTCCTTAATTCCTTCATTTCCGTCGGAGCAAGCCTGTAAGGCGCCCTAGCTATAGGAGCTGCTCCAGGTATGATATCTATTCTGAATTCCACTTGTCTATCTGGCGGTAAACCAGGTAGTTCTTCGGGGAAAACCTCGGGATATTCAGAAATAACAGGAAGATCCTCTATCTTCGGCTTGGGCTCTTCAATTATTACCTGAGCCACGTAAATGACACAGCCTCTGTTCAAGCATCTAGAAGCCTTGAGCATAGATACGTCCTCGGGTAATCCATACTGCGTGTCACCTCGAATGGTAAGCGATTCACCACTCGGAGTCTTTAGTACTATATGCCTTTTGTTGCAAATTATTTGGGCCTGATTGCGGGACAACCAGTCCATGCCCAGAACAACGTCAAAACCTGCTAATTTGAAGGGAAGTAGAGATAGAGGAAAAGAATGGTTCTTAATGGACATTTCACATCCCTCTAGAACAGTGGAGACGGTTTCTATCGTGCCGTCTGCTAACTCTACCTCGTATTTCACATCTAGGGTTTTGATAGGCATATTCAGTAGTTTGCAAAATTTTTGGTCTACAAAGGATTTATCAGCGCCTGAATCGAAAAGTACTCTTGCAAATATATTATTTACGAGAAAAGTACCTGTAAGTACATTGTCGTTCAGCACAGCCTCCTTTGCATCCATACGGAAGACTCTTGCATTTGTCTTCTTGTTCTCTTCTGGTTTCCTGGCATTCTTGGGACAGTTACTCTTGATATGCCCCTTTTCGTTGCAACCATAGCATGTTGCATCCTTGATTTTCTTGCAATCCACTGTCTTATGGTCCTTGGACTTGCATAGTCCACAGGCAAAAGACTTTGGCTGGGACTGTGAATTTGACCCAAACCTACATTTTCCAGAATGGGGTTTCTGGCAGATTTTGCATTTGGGCCTTTCTCCAGCTTGCCCATCTTTCTTTGCTTCAGTTCCTCTCTTGCCTTCACCGTTTCCACGGTGTTTCTTTCCTGACCTTCGTGAGGTGTCGTCCTCACGTTTCCTCTTTTCCGCCTCATTGCTCCTTAGCGTCCTCAGACGGACAACATCTAAAGTGAGAGACAAGGAGAGGTCAGTTACTGACCTGAAGGTCGTCGGCCGAGAGGCCTTCACACTAGCCTTTATCGCAGGCTCTAAGCCCCCAATGAAACGGGCGATTCTCCTGGACTCTGGTGTCACAAGGTACGGGACCAGGCGAGACATCGTATTGAAGCTCGTCAAATAGGCCTGGCAGTCCAGGTTTGTCATCACCAGTGACACAAAATCAGACTCGATCTTCTCTACCTCATGCTGAGGACAGTAGTTTTCCTTAATGAGAGCAATAAATTCCTCCCATGTCATCTTGTATAGAGCAGACTTACCCAATGCTTGTACCAACGCTCTCCACCATGCTAGGGCCTCGCCCTTAAATGATTGTGACACAAACTTCACCACATCCTTCTCCGCGCACCCACTGATGTCCACAATAGTGTCCATCTCATCCAGCCAGGTGATACAATCCACAGCACCCTTCTCCCCCGTGAATTCCCGGGGCTTACAAGACACGAAGTACTTGTAGGTGCAGCCCTTGGCACCGGACGCATCAGTATATTCTCGTTCACGATGAATACTATTCTCAGTGGACGAGTGATTATCGTCATCTTTCTTGGGTTTGGAGAGTGGTTTGGATTGTGACTTTGGTTTGGAGGGTGGTTTTGATACGGTTCTGCCTTGAGACTCAGTATATTGACGATCCAGAGCTGCCTGAACAGCGTTGTCAGTCAGAGCCTTTAACTGTGCGCCTGTCAGATGCACTTGCGCATTGTCGTAGTCATCTTCATTTTTATGGCTATTCTCTCCGTTGGGATCCACCATTGTAACTTGAATCTGTTACAGAAGATAACAAAATTTTATTCAGGAGCTTATTATAGAATTATCTTTTATGACAATTCGTTAACCATGGTAACAGAGACCATATTTGGTTAACTTATTACTCACTTAATCTTAGGATTTGAATATATCCTATTTTAGCTATAACAATAATATTGGCGGCGTAAAGCCTAATCACGAGGATGTTTTATAATATTAGCCGAGATTTCAGAGAATCAAAGGCATAGAGGTTTGAACCGTAGTTATTTTACCCCTTTCTGACAGGGAGTCATAAACTACCACTGTCTTTTTGTTCTTTATAAACAATTATTACGGCCCATAGGCACTACACCACTAATGGATGTTTTAATAAGGTTGGCCCGTAGGCACTACATCACAAATGGATGTTTTAATAAGGTTGGCCCGTGGGCACTACATCTCTAATGGATGTTTGATAATTTGATCACCTTTATTGGTGATTTAACCCATGATTTATAATTCATTTAGTTGGGTCTTTGAAATCCTTTAAAGGATTATTGTATAAGAATGACGTGTGTGATTTTAACGAATCACATCTGCCATGATTGTTAACATGCTTGCAGAGGTTAACAGGGAATCTGAATCTTTTAATTTGGTCGTACCATCTTGGCCGGATCTTAAAAGACACCAGGCTAGGTTTCACTCTTAAGATTCTTTATTTAGGTAGATCAATTGAAAAGGAATGGTTTTGATTTATTTCATATATAGTGATAACAAAATGAAATTCATAATATAACATTCCAAAATATTAATACGATTACACACCGCCCTAAACGGGACTTTTAAATAGTACATACCTACATAAAGGTTTAAAACAAGTGACAAGTCCACGCAGGGACTAATATAAGATAGGTGTCCATGCAAGGACTAAAAGATAAGTCCACGTAGGGACTGAAATACGATAAATGTCCACGCAGGGACTTCTTTTTAAAATAACATTACATTAGAACATACATAAGGACTAATGGTCACGTTTCTTCTTCTTGCCCTTTAGTAGGTTTGCTAAGCCCTTGAGAAATCCTCGGTGGCTCTTTTTCTCTTCCTCGAACTCTCTCTCCACACGATCTAGTCGTTGGAGTATCTCTTCCTGTTCAGGAGGAGAGAAACGTGGTTGTGGCGCTTGTTGCGGAACTGGAGGTCTGGGAGGTATTGGATACCCATGAGCTGAGTAGTCCGGTGCTCCCATGTTCCCATGAGCTCCGTCAGGATAGCGTGCATTATATCTAGCCGACACCACATATGGGTCGTGCTCATAATTGTAGTTGTAATGTGCTTGTGACGGTTCAAACGGGTTGTAAGCCGTTGGACCCGTGTAAGCAGGTATGGGTTGGTCATACCCAAATGGTGGCGAATTTGGTGCAGCTGGTGCGGAGTTCGCCTCCTGTATAGGACTTGAAGGTCCTTCTTCTTGTAGTGGCGGATAGTGGCTACTACTAGAGTGTCGAGGGGTGCTGAAGTGGATACCCCCTCCTCCTCGTGTGGACATACGAGCATTTGTCCTCCTACGCCTTGGCGGATCAGGCATTACTAGTTGCGCCGGTAGCGGAGGTGGTGGCGTAACTGCCACGAAGCGTGAATCCTCAGAGGGATCTTGCGGATGTCGCGGTTGTTGTGATGACTGCTGAGGTGGCGTGTAGTACCACTCATGTCGGTCGAACAACGCTTGAAAGCTATCAGGTCCCTGATAGGGTGTGCCATGGAAGGATGACCCATCAGAGACTTCTATTGGATGCGTGGGCGTACCACGAGCAGGTTCTGTCGGATCAGTATCTTCGTCCATATGATCTTCGGAGAAGTGATATTGTGGCCCTAATGGAACAAAACCTGAAGGTTCCTGGATGTAGTCAGCTGGATTAAACTGACCTCTGAAGTATGGAGTAGGGTCGTCAAAATTTCGGTGCGATACCGAACGTTGTAGAGGTATGAAGGAGGGTTGCGGGTTGCTGGGGTCATTCTCTGAATTTGGCCCGAATGAGTGCCGGTATGATGGCGTCGAGCTGTGCGAGGTGGAATGCCTCGCAAGTTCGTAAAGGTCTATTCGCCTCTGCGGTTCTTCACTCCTTGTAGTCGAAGGATCTCGCGTACCTGAAGGTCCGGCTTCGTGATCGTGATGAGTAACGATCTCTCCTCTGCCTCTTCTTCCCCTTCCTCTTCCTCGGAATATCACTGGCGGCATGTTTCCTGCTTTATAAAACTTTAAATACCAATAATAAAAGAAAAAGACAAAATTGGAATAACAATTCGAATTTGTCCTAAGTTCTTGTCTAGACTCAAGTATGTGCAATTGTGTCACTGAGATTAAACACATTAGGATAGTGTTTAATTCACTCAATGTTGGCTCTGATACCAACCTGTCACACCCCGAATTCCACGTGTATCACCGGTGGGCCCGGTGGGGGATTACCGTGACGTAGTTGGCAACAATATAGTCAAACCACACAATTATATGAATGCACAGCGGAAGCAAAAAGATAAATATAATTCAACCTTTTGAATGTAACATCAAGTGTATTACATAAGTCGAATTGTATCCACAGGGGATCAAAATAATAATAAAGTATTGTTCAGTCAGATACAGCATCAAGCTTGCGAGACTTATCACGATGCTTGGAAGCTACTACCAGCCAATTTCGTGTAGTACCTGCACTTAATCTTTTTGGGAAAATACGTCAGTTTACACTGGTAAATACGTTCAACTGACACATTTGAAAATGTTTATTAAAATTGATTTGAATGCACGAGGCACAAACTCTTTTATAACTTGGGAAAATTATTAAAATCTTGTGAACGAATTACATGTCCTTTTATGCGTTCAGTAGCCCGGATCCTGTCCGGGTTAAAGATTAATAGACACACCACATTGCGTAAAACCGTAGTGTAAAAACCAACGGCTACGTCTTTTAATAATAATAATGTCGACATAATATACCGGGTGTACGCCTACACCGGGATGTCGAGGTCGTGGCCATTTCGTAAAATGATGCCAAGGATATCCGGGACAACGGTCATTAACCCCCCAAAGGCTTTTAAGTAACAAGACTGTTTAAATGAGCCGATCACATTATTCAATTAACCACCTAAGCGATGGAAGATATGATGCTCAATCAAGCGGTATTAATATACCGTATCCCAAGCCCGTATAAGGGAAAATAAGTTAAAGTATTTACCTTTGCAAGTATATTCCTTTAATAGATTACGTCACAGGTAGCTTTTACTGGGGCTCCTATTCTGGAACGAAGGTTTTAATTAACCTATTAGAATCCTAACGGGTCTTTATATTGGCCGTAGCCTAGACCGGTTGGTTCCGAAATATAAATACGGTTTAATCGCGCGAAAAGGCGAAAACCGAGAATGGAGTGTGATTCTGACCCAACAAGTTCAGAGACTTTTTTTATATGGGTTCAAGGTTCACACTCTGGATTTTGGGGTCAAAATAATATGGTTTGACCCATGTCGGCTAATTTATGAAAACTAGTTCCATAAGCCGAACCGCGCGCACAATAGGCGAAACGGTTAACCATGAGAGTCCTACGTTTATTTCCTAAGTCAATATGCCTTTGTGGTATCAGTAGGATACCTTCCGTGATGCGCGTAACGAGTTTAAGTTAATATTACGCCCCGTAGGGGTTTTTCGGTCATTTTAAAGACTTTTAAAGAGCTTTTCGAGTTCTACAGGAAATCTGAGTTTCCCGAACAGTTTATAAAGTTTAAAATACTTTATTTATTATTTAAAATCAGTAGCAACTGGAATCGGGTCAAAAGACCTTGCAGAACTCAAGTTTTGGCCGAAAAGGGCATATTCGGTATTTACCGAACCGTAGCCATAACCGCAGGTTATGAGCAAAGTAAAAATTATTAAAAATCTTTAAAAATCCCAAAATATTATTTTAAAACAGTGGGTAAAAACTTTTGGTGACGAAAACTTGGTTTAGATAGGCGTTACGCTAATTGCGCCGTTTATTACAAAAGTTTACTTTAATTGCGCTATTTAGCATAACTCTCATTCTAGACCTCGGATTGACGTGAAACTTTAAGGACATGCTTATAATTTAGTAAGCAAGGTTATGGTCCGTTCACGTGTCCGAAATACTCGTCTTATTTTAGAAAGGCCGTTACGGTCAACTTTTAGGCGATTAACGGAATTGCGTAAAAGACTCGGACAAATTATGAACCGGTCACAGAGGTTTATACCATCGTGTAACCTGGCCCTAATAGAGTCCTAAGGCATATCTATACCTCACTAAAACGGGTCAGAACTGAAGTCAAAGCAAAAGTCAAACTTTTGCGACATTCGGCTCCGAACCGGGTCAATATAGCAAATGGTCGATTCAAACGAGCGTAAACAAGTTTATATACTTAATATCATGTTTTATGAGTGTCTAAACAGGTTGCATATCATTTATATCACAGATTATGCAAGAATCGCAAAAATAGCTTTCTGTTGACTTTTTAAGCATTCGTTTGACTCGACATTTGAGCTAGTTAGAGTGGTGATCAGAGGGAACCCTTTTAGAGGTTTATTACCCACATAAATACCAACTCATAACTACTTTTGATCCGTCATAAGACTGAGCCATTACGGATTTATTTTGAAGTCAAACCGTATTTACGACGGTTTGGTTTTTAGCTATTTACTAAGTATAAATTGAACTACAAAAGATCTAAACGACTTACAGAAGTTGAGACTTGCTTATAGAACAAAGAAGAGTGCTTGAGAGCTCTTAGAAGTGACCAGAGAAGTGTTTTGAGTTGTGATGAAAGTTATGAACATAAGAGGTCTATTTATAGTTAAGGACATGGTCCAAGATCATCACACATCACTCTACAACTGATCATGGATGGATGGCATGTGTCCTAGATAGTTATGGGTCGAGTAGGGGGCATCCATACTTCTGAGAAACCCATTACTCCTTGTTTGGCCGTTTAAATCAGCCAACGGCCAACAATCTGTCGCTGGGCGTTGCTTACGGACCGTATGGCTTCAGCCTTGCGGTCCGTAAGCCATAGGCGGATCATCAGCAATCATTCCCCCTCCTTACGGTCCGTAAGGCATACCCTTTACGGTCCGTAAGGGGTTAAAAATGGATCTTTTTAAATCTTTTAGTAATGATTAGAAAATCTTGGTAATTAATTACCTGACCTTTCGGGTTTGAAGGGGTAACTTTGCGATTTGGCCCTTGATTAATTACAGTTAAGGACCTCGTGTTATTTACCCGCATTGTTAAGCCCTCGGTTAAATTTATTTATTATCCGGAAGGCCTTAAATTATATTATTGACGCTTTTAACCCTTCTCATACGAATTCGATCGTAACTTTCTCGTTTTAAAACGGAACTTCGCGAAATTTATATATTGCATTCTAGTGAGTGTATTATACTGTTACAAAGCCTCGGGAACGTTAAAGGGTCACTCAGAGGTATAATTAAACATGTTGACACAGTTAACCCCTGTGGTTTGTAATCTCTCACTTTCTTCCGCGTGTCGCTTCCGTACGATCTGTGATTTATTCGTTTGAAGGTACAAGCATTATTTAGGGTTACTATACAGTATATTTACCCTTGTTTGACATTTGTAACCCTCGAATTTATATACTTTCAAGGTTTGTCAATATTAGTCCTTTATTTAATATCAATGCCACGTGTAATCAAATGACACGTGTTAACACATTATTGGACACAAAAATTCGAGGTGTTACAACGATCGACCCCCGTTCCACAATAAGGGATTCAAGTTCGAGTGTTACTCTTTGGGCCATCTATCATTATCCTTCGTTGCGTTCGCCAAATTTATTTGTGTTCGTTTGTGTTCGTGAACCGTTTGTGAACACATTAATTTCCTTAATGAACGAACACGAACATAAAATCTCGTTCGGTAAGTGTTCGTGAACACATTTATTTCCTTAACGAACGAACACAAACAAGGTCTTGTTCGTGTTCGTTCGGTTCGTTTACAACCCTACTCACGTGTGTTATAGGATATGAATACTATGAACTTGTTGTGTTAACCCTCTTTGAACCCCTATACGATTAATAATCTCAACTATTCGCCGTTGGCCGCCAACAGTCCCAACTTCAAAAATAACCACTAGCAGTCCTAATGTTTAACATATTGGCCACCAATGGACCCTAACTAACAGAACATTAACGCCGTTAGTCTCCGGTTGCCGGAAAACCGTTTTTGTCCAGAAAAAAGGTTTCTAAAGGTTCGATCTATGGTTACAAAGAGTTTTGGGACAAAAATGTTGAGTTTTCTTGCCAAGAAGTTGAGTTTTCCGGCGAAAAAGGAGTTTTCCAGAGACTTTAATAATTGGGGATTTTACTAGAAAAAGGTTCCCAAAGGTCCATAATAAGGTTACCAAGAGGTTCGGGACAAAAATGTTGGGTTTTCCGGCCAAAAAACGTATTTCCGGCGGCCGGAGACTAACGGCGTTAGGGTTCTGTTAGTCAGGGTCTATTGGAGGCCAATATGTTAAACATTAGGACTGCCAGTGGTTATTTTTAAAGTTGGGACTGCTGACGACCAACAACGAATAGTTGGGATTATTAAAATCCAATATTATACACAACTTTGATGTGAAAAGTAGACTTGCATGGGATCTATTGACTTTTCGTGTGGGCCTAAACAACTGGAGAAGATAGCTTTCGCATGGAACCAAATGAAAACTATACCACGTGAAAACCATGCAAGAGAAAAGTACTCTTCGCGCAAAAACTACACTTGCGAATATGATGGATATTACCTGAAGAAAGTAACTACTCGTGTGAAAAGCCATGCGAAAACTATACCTTGCGAAAAGTACATGTTCTTTGAAGAAAGAACCTACATTTGAATAATGGTTGTTTATGAAGTCCCCATGTATAACCACATGTAAAAACGTAAGCTGTAGTAAGAAAATTCACCTTTGAACTCAAAAAAATCGAACCCAGCCTAAACCCTTGAAACCAGCTGACGTTCACCCCTTTTTGTGACACCTTGGTCACTAGATGATGCTGATGACGATCTCATGCTAGCTCTCCTTTGAACTCATGCATGAAATTTGGTGAATCTTCACCAAAACCCGATTTCTTTTTCACACATACACTTTCTCTCTCTAGAATGGATGCTTGGTTTGCAATAATGATGGGTTTAGAGTTTTCTTTTTTCCTTTTAGGTGTGTGACAAATTTACCAAATTACCCTTCATGGGCATTTTCCAAGGTTTACTTTCTAAGATGGGGTTTAAAGTCCAAATGTGAATTCCTTTATTATTTCTATGCTTTATTTACAAATTTGGGATGTTACACGTCCTAAACGGGTGGGGATCAATTTCAGGTAAAAGTTGTGAACAAACTTAACTAAAGGGGTTGTGTTTGTGTCAGTTTGACATCGCAGATTGACCCGTTGGATCCATTGATTTAGTTCTTTTTTAATTGTGTATATATACCAACTTAAACTATTTTGTTATTCTTATGTCAAAAGTTCAAAATATGTACATTTGAAATTTGAGAGAATTAAGATGTAGCATGAACTATATTAAGTTTTTTTTCCAGGTTAATTAAGTCATGTTCATGTCAACCCGTAAACATATGTGTCGTTTAAGGGTTCAAGCATGTGACATAATTTATTAGTTCGTTTTTGGATTCAACCCATCAATCGCGAACATGACCAGTAAAGCAACCCTAGTCCTTATCAAAGTGACTTATGTAACTATGAGTTAAATGTTTTAATCATACTAACAACACAGCACAACACAACACACAGTAAGTACTTAGATTATGGGTTGTGATTTTTTATTTTCTTAGATGAAACTTTTAACAATAGACGTAACAGAAATTATGTTATTAGTAGTGACACATTGTAACCGTTTTGAAAATATTGTTTTTGTTTTTAAAATTGCAGTTTTATGTGTTCAAGCCACTTTAACTGCGGATGGTGTTTATATCTTTGTTCAAGCCACTTCAATTGCGGAAGTGTATTGTTCTCTTTGTTTGTTTCTGTTTGTTTTGAGGTTGCATATCTTAGATTTTAAGCAAATGCTTCTAATTATTATTTTATATATAAACAATGCATATATAAAAGTAAGTATGAATTCATCACGTTAAGTTTCATCAGTAGTTCTGATATTCACTTCTTACTTCTCACATTTCCATATTTGAAAGAAGTATTAATTAATTAAGAGTTAAATCTCAGAATCGTCCATTTTGCCACTTTCATTCAAAATTGAAACCTTTTGTAAATGGGCCCCCAATGTTTTATTTTTGTTGTCATTTACATCCAAAAATACTAACTCAGTTAAAATGTATTTTAAACTCTCATGGACGATTTTAGCAATTCCCAAACCTTAAAGACGATTTAGCTATTTACCCATTTATTCTCTTGTTTTTTTATCTGTAATTAAAAGATAATAAAAATAATGATATATATATATATATATATATATATATATATATATATATATATATATATATATATAGGGAGCCGCTAGAATGAAAACCACCCCGAGTTGTAAGAACCGCGAGAACTACACCCCACGGGTGGGCGTTCACCATGATTTTTTTTTACAACTAGATGTGTGTATTATAAACACAGCCGTAAAAAAAAAATTTTAAACGCCGCGGCCAAGGGGGTAGTTTTTTACACCACAAGTTTGGTGAAAAAAAAAGAAAAAAGAAAAAAAAATAAAAACACCAAACTTGTGGTGTAAAAAACTACCCCCTCGGCCGTGGCGTTTAAATTTTTTTTTACGGCTGTGTTTATAATACACACATCTAGTTGTACAAAAAAATCATGGTGAACGCCCACCCGTGGGGTGTAGTTCTCGCGGTTCTTACAACTCGAGGTGGTTCTCATTCTAGCAGCCCCCTATATATATATATATATATATATATATATATATATATATATATATATATATATATATATATATATATATATATATATATAGGGTTGAGTTCATTTCAGAACTCTAAATAACTACAGAACTTTCAGAACTCTTAATAAACAATCATTTTTTCTATAAGTTTTTCTATTTAGGATCTTTTTATCATCCATTATATGTATTTCTTTGATTACATACATGTTAAAAGTAGTTTACATATGTTTAATTGCCAAAATTATATATATGTGTCATAACTAATTACATATATGTAAAAAAACTAGTTTACATATGTGTAATTATATATATAGGGCCAGGTATATATATATATATATATATATATATATATATATATATATATATATATAGAGTGGGGATCCTACGGAAAGTGTGTTTTTCCTAAAAAGTGTAAAAAGTCATAAAACACAATAATTTCAGGCATAAAACACACCTAAAACTCACAAATAATAGAATGAATATTACTAAAACACCATATTCAAACTCTAATAGTCCACAAAAACTTCAAACACACCATCGTAGAACTATGAATATAAAACACACAATGCTAAACAACATAAAACACAATAATATTTGTCATTCCACAATCAGAGCCTTAACATCTAAAACACAACACAAAACCCACATACATGATGTTTTAGTAATCTTCATCATATTATTTGTGGGTTTTTGGTGTGTTTTATGGTTGACATTATGGTGTTTTATGACTTTTTACACTTTTTAGGAAATTTGGACTTTCTGGCCAACTCCTATCCTATATATATATATATATATATATAGAATTGCGCTAAAATAAGAACCACCTCGAGTTGTAAGAACCGTGAGAACTTTTTGATCCGGGGCGAGGTGGACCAATTTTTTTTTCATAAACGTAGATGCGTGTATCATAAACACATTTGTAAAAAAATTCAAAAAAAAATGTCGTGTGTGTACTTTTGAGCACCACAAGTTTGTGTTTACGGGTACCGTAAATTTTCCGGTAAGATTTACGGTACCCGTAAACACAAACTTGTGGTGCTCAAAACTACACACACGACATTTTTTTTTTGAATTTTTTTTACAAATGTGTTTATAATACACGCATCTACGTTTATGAAAAAAAAATTTGGTCCACCTCGCCCCGTACGGTGTAGTTCTCACGATTCTTACAACTCGAGGTGGTTCTTATTTTAACGGCCCCCTATATATATATATGTATATATATATATATATACACACTTACCTTATATTTATATAAGGAAAATTGGTATTTAATAAACCAACCTTTAACCAGTTGGCAAATAATAATCCAACCTATATAATTGGTATATAATAATACTATCTTTTAACATGTTGGTACTGAATGAACTTCCGTTAATTTTTTTAACTGAAGTTAGTGTTTAAGTTTTATTTACTACACAAACAGTCCCTGTAGTTGTAATGTTATGGATCCCTGCTTAAAACATCTTCACAAGAACCAAAAGGAAAACCCTAACACAAATGAAGACCCAACCTTATACACAGACACAACACCTCTCGATTCCCCTCTTCTCATTCAGATCGATAATCACCATCATTCGATCTGTGTACCGGCCGACCACCACCACCACCACTCGATTCCCCTCTTCTCCTTCAGATCGATAATCACCATCACTCGATTCCCCTCTTCTCCTTCAGATCGATAATCCCCTGCTTAAAACATCCACACCGCTGAAACCACACCCCTCATTCGATATGTGTTCCGGCCGACCACCACCACCACCACCACCACCACCGTCTGGTGGTGGAGCCATCAATAATCACCATCATCATCCATACCTGAATCAACAACCAACCGGCATAGGGATAGAGAGCACGGATCTAGGTGATCTGCAAGAAAAAGAGGATGAAGGAGAGTTACAGCCGCTTACCAGGGTTTTGTCAAGATAAACGTCGAAGAAACTGCTCCACTGCCGCCGCTCATGGCGGCGCTGCCGTCGAAGTTCACTCGCCGGAAAAGAAAACCAGGGGGTGTTCCACTGGGAAACATCTCGATCAACAGCAGGAACGACGAGAGAAACGAGGGGTGTGTGTGTGTGTGTTTGAGATGGGGAGGAGCTGAGGATTTATAAGCTTTTGTCTGTGTTTTCTTTTGGTTTAGGGTTTCTTACAAGAAGATGAAGGAGGGGAGTGTACAGGGAGTTGAGGTTTATAAAATACTTAAAACTAGTAAATTACAACTACAGGGATTGTTTGTGTAATAAATAAAACTTAAAAACTAACTTCAGTTAAAAAAAATTAACGGAAGTTCATTGAGTACCAAAATGTTGATAGGTAGAATTATTATATACCAATTCTGTAGGTTGGATTATTATTTACCAAATGGTTAAAGGTTGGTTTATTAAATACCAATTTTCCTTTATATAATATCTACACATATTGAATATTTTTAAATATATATATAGGTATCTATTTTATCACATCATTTTCATAAAATAAAATAAATATTTATAAACTTAGCTTATCTATATATTTAACTAAAATTCTTATGTGTCGGTAAACATAATCATTTACCTACACATATATTAATTTTTTACATATGTGCAGATATTTGAACTATACATAACAAAATTTTTCCACATGTGTAGTAGTTTAATATTTAATTGGTAGTCAAATTTGGAGAAAATTTTTCCACCAACTCCAAAGTGTAGGTAAAACATATTTTACCTATATATATTAACTGTTACTTATTATTAAAAACCAGTCATCATCCATTACTCACACATGTATCAAAATGTGTAGATATTTACCTACACATTTACATGTGTAGGTAACTATATGTGGGTAAACACTCTCAAATGTTTGTAGCGGTAGATGCATAAATCTTTCAAAAATTTAATTTCTTCCACGAAATTTCTCACCCACACGTTCGTAGAATGTAGACATAATCCTACTCGAACATTGGGGCGAATCTCAAGGCAGTCCTAAATCAAGCTTATCCACCCAACTTGTGACTAATATGATATCCTCAGCCTTGATCTAAAGACGCGCCATTAAAAATGAAGAAATTTTGAGAGTATAGAGAGGTTATGAGATAAAATGAGAGTGTGTGTTTATATAGATATGAAATTAAAGAATTTGATTTTTTTATAAAGTTATTGTTGTCAAATGGTCAAATTTACTTGGCCTAACACTTTTCATCGTTAATATCAACTATTGCACTCACGAGACTTAAATGGTGTCACACCCTGACTTTTGCGGAAGCGTGATTATGCTGTGACTTTCTTAATATCATTGCATTCAATCATAACAACAGCTATATGATAAAACCATTGGTTTGTCATCCATTGAATAAGTTTAAAACATGACAACATTGTTTAAAAACGTAGACTTCCAATTCAAGTTTTATAATCATACCAAAATGTTTATGAGTTCACTAAGGACTCATCGAAAGATAATAAATAGCACCAAGGGTTGGGAGACGTGTCTCGTCCAGGAATAAGACATACCGACCAAACCCAAAGACCATGGATGACATCTTTATTTCAAACGCAGTATATAAACTTCCAACGCCCGCCAGATCCACTTATTAGTTCCCTGAAATACATGTAGTTTGAAAACATCAACAAAAGTTGAGCGAGTTCATGTGTTTAGTTTGTATGCACGCGTCGTTCTTGAAAACCTTTGTAAGTATGTATGTATGTATGTATGTGTAAACTGGTATGAGGCAACAAGGAAAAACAGATCAATTAATGTGTAGCTAATACATTAATATAAGTGACATGGTATAGGAAGCACTCAAACCTGTATGCGTATTTCGTACCGGCCCCTCCGGCGGAACGACATAGTCACCACATGCGGCCAACTCGCAGGCCCATGGGTGGGGCTCGCAACACCCAATAGATCTATCACTCACGCCCCTCAGTCCTTATACAAGGATTAATCGTCTTAAGCTAATCGCCTACCCATTCACGTGATCTAGCAATACCTTTCCTTAGCTAATCATACCATGGTAATTGTTTGTAAGCAGTATGTAACATGTATTTCACCCCCGAAGTTATAAAGAAAACAGCTTAAAGAAAAGGGGGATATGAACTCACGGTTTCGCGTTCTTCGAATCCGCCGGTAACTCAAAGTTTCCTCCGGCGTACACGACTACCTACAATGTACTAAGGTCTTATTAGACGAGCGGGTCGTGCCTTGACTTAGTATTGATTAGTGCCCTTGAGTTACGTTTTAAAGTGTCTTTGGTAGTATTCCAAGTATATAATCATTTGTTAAAATAATAAATATCTTAACTTTAAATTATGTTTAATTTTGGAATAATCACTAAACAACATTTTGTAACAATACTTCTCAAGTATTTACATTCGTATTTCCTTCCCAAGGATGGGGGTATCTCATACATGTATTTTCGTATTCTTGTATTTGTATAACTTACCATGTATTGGCGTCGTATTCCGGTGTATTCTTCCAAATAAAAATATGCCAATATATTCCCAATATATATTTCCAAAACAATATATTTTCAAATCTTACTTAGAAAAAATATAAACTTATTTTGTCCAAAATAACGTATTTCAAGAAAATATATATTCTTCCCAAAAATCATATATCTTCTAAATATACTAGGAAAATATATTTTTATCTCCCAAAAATAATATATTTTCTTCTTGTTGAGAAATATGATATAACTTAGTAATGTGTACAAAAATCATATTTTCACTTCTTTCGTTTCCAAAATAATATTTACCAAAAATATATTGTAACGGTATTTCCTGGAATATTTCGTAAGTTACATTTTATCGTTCGGCTTCACAATATTAAGTGTGTAACTTATATTTCATTCCTTGTGATTTTTGGTATTATTTTGGAGTAGTAAATTCTTGGTATTTGTAAGTTATATTATTTTACCCTAAAATAATATAACTATTCCACAAAGTATACAAATATTCACATAAGTGTCCTAATATAAAATATATATTCTAAATATATATTTATCCATTTTTGTTTACAAAAATCAACCTCCAATATTTGTATTTTTGTTACAAAATTTATGGCAAAGTTTATATTGAAAACCATAGTTAAAATACACTAGTAAATATTTGTTAGAAAATATTTCTAAGTGTTTGTATTTTTGGAAAATTTTGCCATAGTTTCCTTTGAAAATGGAGGTGTCCATGCTATTTAGCATATATTTTCTTTTCAAAATTATCACACAATGATCAACAATCAACTCTAAACAATAATATACTTATCAAGTGCAAAAACCATACACTTTACATAACAACATGAACTTGATCTTTTATTAAAAACTTGTAGTGACTTGGTAAAGTGTTTAGTGGGTTTAGTTACCCCTTAAAGTGTGCTTACTTCTTTAAAAATCTCATTCTTAAAGAATTTAGGTGTTTAAAACTTGTAAACATACTTCACAAAAACGTTTCTTTATGGCATCTTTGATGTGCACAAAATGCAACATATAGATTACATCAATTAAGACATAAAACTAACCTTTTTTTAGTACTAATGTTGGAAAAAGTGTGTTTTTGTCTTCCTTTTGTATTTTCAGGATTAAATGAGCTCAAATAAACAAAAGAAGCAAAAAGGCAGCTAAATCTAACATAAATACAAGAAAAGGAACAAACGTGGAATGCCCGACCCCCTGATAGCGTCTTCCCAAGCAAAAAACAAGTAAACAGAAGGCTGAACATTGAGCACGGGGGCGTGCCCAAGTGTCAGCAGAAAAGACAAAGTTGTAGAAGCTTCTATCGCCCACCACGGGGTCGTCCTCAACGGACACGGGGCCGTGGTCAATTCTTAGATTCGCAGAATCTGAGGAAATCTTGATAGTACAGATACGCTTCTACACACGGGGTCGTGCCCAGCGGACACGAGGGCGTGGTCAACCAATGCAGCCAAACTGCAATTAATGAATAAAGAGAAGAGGGATGGACACGGGGCCGTGCCCATGGACACGGGGCCGTGCCCGAGCTTCTGTTCAGCCTATAAATAGGAGTGCTTGGATCACTTGCAACTCATCCCTTGGCACACCACCTCTCTCACACTTCACCCACCACCTACCACCATCATAACACCATCATCCATTGTCCATCATAGAGTGTGTGAGTCGTCTCGGGATTCAAGGTTGATCATAAGAGTTCTTGACAATCAAAGACCATGTTTGCCTAAGTCTCTTACATCACTTGGTGAAGACAAGTGTTTAGTGTAATACTTTTTATTTTTAATCTTTTCGCACTTTTTATTTGGTTATGTATTAATGACTTTAATAACTAGTTTCTTATGTTGAAGGTGATTCTTCCTTATCGTTTGTCCGTGGTGTCTTGGAATTATTTTACTGTCTATATAAAATAAAAGATTTTAACCATTCATATCTCCACGGTCTATATGGAGATATGTTGGCTAGCTGGTCAGGGGTTAAGGGAACGGTTTGGTAAGAGTCTTGCCATTGTTCAGTGTATAGATCCTGCAAAGGACCTGGGTCAAATTTAGTAGGACCTCCTTCAATACCCACCGGTATTGGATGGCGGGGGTCCAAACTCTTTGATCCCCTCATATGTAAGCTACTATTAAAACTTTAACCCGGCTACTTAGGACTGTATCCATGCTGACTCAGACTACTTAGCCGAGGGTAACGTCACCTTCAAAAGAGGGTCCTACCACATTATGCATTAATAACTTAATTAATTATCTTTCAATAATCCGACCCTTGAGGGTAACGTCACCTTCAAAAGAGGGGCCTACTATAATAACTAAGATAATCTCTTAAAAAGTGCAAAAGTGCGGAAACAATCAAAGGTTACACTACACACGAGTCGGATCTAAGTGATTCATCTTGTCTATATGTTTTTTACTTTTATTTTTATTTTTCAGCATTTTAGTAGTTTTATTTTTTTAGTTTAAAACCTTTTTCTAACTTTTTAATTTGATTAGACGTTGAGGATAAACCGGTGCTAAAAGCTCTTGTGTCCTTGGACGACCTCGGTATCTTACCAACACTATACTACGTCCACGATGGGTGCACTTGCCCATATGTATGTTTAGTGTTAGTAAATATCGTGTTATATAAATTTAAAACTTGGCTAAAAAGTGTAAACAGGCTTAAAATATATATATATAAAAACCTATAACACACGACAGGCATCAAGTTTTTGGCGCTGTTGCCGGGGACACTAGGATTTTAAGAAAGTTAGGAATCAACGGCCTAATTGTTTTTTTTTTCTGTTTTTTTTTCTAGGATTTTTCGTAATTTTCAGCTTCTGCAGAACTCAGCACGGGCTGTGCCCGCTGAACACGCCCCGTGCCTAATCTTTGGAACTGGCAATCCTGTTTTAAATCAGACAGTACGCTGAACACGGGGCCGTGCCCTCTCAACACGCCCCGTGCCCAACCTTTAGCTACTGAAAACAGAACTGTAAGATCCCGAAGGTTGGTAATTTCTGACACAAACATGAGTGATACTGATATTTTTTACTTTCGGCACTCTTATGATACGTGGTGTCAAATATGTGGCAGCCATCATAAAGAATTAAAATGTTATTTTCTAAATTATAAGCCCCACTATATAGACCCATTGTTTTCCTGTAGCCTTAAGAGGGGCGAAAGTAAAAATAATCCCTATCTCTCCCTCGAATACTCCCAACCGGACCTTCTAGGTGAAATGCTTCTTGATGAACTATTTCAATTAGAAGATCTAATTCTTAATTGGTTAAAAGAACTTAGGATGGATTTTGTTAATTCATCTCAAGACGATACCCAAGAAGAATTGTTGGGATCGCATTCGAATAAAAACAACTTCGTTGTTCCCGATGTTACCTCTAACTCTAGCGAGGACTTGACAGATAGTCGTCCCTGTGTCAATTGTGTCGTGAAGGACTCTCCATCGACTTCGTTTGGTGCATACATAGACCTGAGCGATTCGACATTCACCTTCTTTAACGAGAGTCCGGGAAAGGGTTGGACTTGTCCACCTACATGTAGCATAGGAATCACCCTCACCGACAACCTCTTGCTTTCTCGTCTTAATCTGGAGCAACTAAGGTATCTTATGTACTTTGGGGTTGTTCCATCCAGTAAGGAACCGCCCGATCTGGATAAATTCCTTAAAAATAGACAAACTTCATAGAACAGCCTTTCAACACGGGGCTGTGCCCAGGTCAACACGCCCCCGTGTCCACCAAAAGATTCCTTTCTGACTTTTGTCAGAAAACAGACAAAAATGTGTCAGGACCCCGTCTGCACACGGGGCCGTGTCCAGCCGACACGGGGCCGTGTGCAACGTGCTGTCGCTTTCTATAAATGCAGCCAAGAATCCTGCTCATTTGGACCATCCAGGGACAGAGATTTGAGAGGAATCTTCTCACATACCATCCTAGGTATTTTCTAAAAGAAGGTTCTAACAACCATCTTGTCCTAACCTCTTTTATCCATTACCTTCTTCTTCATCTTTCTTGCCTCTACAACTCCATTGAAGCTTGATTCCAAGCTTTATTGTGATGTTTGTTGGGTTTTTGTTCAAGGAATCTTGTTAAAAATAAGTTGTATAACATTGTTTTAAGTTATTACTGCTCAAAAAATGCTTCATAAGTTGGAAAAATAATTTGAAACTTCAATGTTCCTTGTTCCAAAAAACTGCAGAAAGGTGAGCACGGGGTCGTGCTCATTGAGCACGGGGCCGTGTCCGCAGGTACTGTTTCATTAAAATAAACTTTTTTTTTCCGTTTATTTCCGTAGAATGTCAAGCCAAAACAGTGGAACCTCTTCTGCGCACTCCAGAAACAGTCGAAGGGAAAGAAGGTCTTCAAGTGAAGCAACTCTCGTATGCTACGTAATGGCACTACGTGAAGCTCTTGACGAGATGACTTCGGTAGAGGAGGTCCTTGTAGACCGTATAAATTATCTTACCGTGGGGTTGGAAAACAGTTTTCAAGAAACTAACTTCTTGCACCAGAGGTTAAACATTCTTGTAACACCTCCCATGGAGCCAATTCTCCCTCAAGAGGATTGGAACCTAGCACTTGGAGGCAACAATCTTACCGGATGGGATGACATTCCAGTGGAGCCTCCCCTTGAAGATCTACAAGAAGTCCCGATGGAGGTTGCACCCCCTCAAACCGATGACAATGAGCCCGCTTTTCTTCTCCCAAGGGAGATAGAGGAATGGCTCACCGACGTGTGAGGAACCCATGCCCGGAGGAAGAAGTTCTTCAAAGCCGCATCCAACCGAAAGAATTATCTTTTCGGAAATTTTGCTAATAAGAATAACTTTTAGGCTAGAACTTCTTGGTTTAAGCTTCTTGTGCTTCGTTTGACCTATTTATCTAAAATATTAACTTATTAGGATTATTATGTAATACTCTCTATGATTTAATGAATGACGGTTTTAGTTAATTTGGTGTTTGGATGGTGTTATAATGAATAAAACACACTCGGGATGGTAAAGGATAACAAGGGAAACTTGCACCAGCGCCCCATGCACGAAAACAGGACGTACCGAAAGATTTTTCTTCATTACAGCAAGTTCAGCACGGGTCGTGCCCGCCCAACACGGCCCCGTGCTGCACAATCTGCAAGAAATACCCAGTTCAGGTAACTAGACACAGGGCATGCTCACTGAACACGCCCCCGTGCCCAGGCTTCTGTTTCTTTTTACAAACTTGTGTTACTGGCGATCTGAACACGGGGCCGTGCCCGGTTACCACGGGGCCGTGTCCAGACGCCCAGTAACATCAATTTTTGCTTTTTCACACCGTTTACACATTCAATCAACCTAAAAACTTATTTTTGGGACACATTGAGGACAATGTGTAATTTAAGTGTGGGGGGGATGCTAAAACTTGAATTTTTGCAAGTTCTAATCACAAGCCTTACACAAAACTCTATTGGAACCGCTAATCACCCCAAAATGTTTTTAAAAAATTTCATTTTTTTTACTTGTCTTAGTTTAAGTTGGGAATTACAAGCTTTAAAAGGTTATGTTTTTACAAATTTACAACCGATAGCGTCGTGATAAAAAGAACCAACATAAGAAAATTATGAAAACGGCATGACAAGTTTAGTTAAAATTTGTAGGATAGAATCGTGACCCAAACGACTCAATCATAAGAGCTCTTATCTGTTTCAGAGGCGGAAACTAAGAAACGGATTAGAAAAACAGCTTGTTTCACTTAAATTTGCCTTGTATATTGATTAGAAGCAGTTTACAGTTAGACGGCACTTCGACAGCACTTCGGTACCGGAAAATCAGAATAATTACAAGTGATTACGCTTGGGAGGGTATTTATAGCCTCCTGATTTCGCTTGAAAGAGATAGTGTGTAGGATCGTGTCTCGACCCGAACGAGTCGTTCAAAGGAGTTTTCGTCAATTACAGGTGCGGAAAACAAGTAATCAACGTAGAAACAGCTTGCAAATCACTTTAAACACCTTTTTGCATTGATTTGACACCGATTACATCCAAACCTCGATCCGGCAGCACTTCGGTACGAGTTACAAGTTCGTTACAAATGTTTCGCTTATGAGGCTATATATAGGTGCTGAGGTTCGCTTGTTTGTACATGTCATACAAGCGAAACCTTTAGCTGGCATTCAAGCGGAACTATATGATGACATATAAGCGAAACTTCCTATGACCTTACAAGCGAAACTATCTCCTATGATACATACAATCTCCTATTTTCTCGTAAAACGTGCCCTGATCTAACAATCTAAGACTAAGACTCGATACAAGACGAAGTCGACAGATGCATGCACCAACAGACTCCCCCTCAGATGTTGATGAGTCGACTATCGAGTCATGATAATGTTGTGTCTTCACGTCTTCAGTCTTGATCAGTCTCTGGGCTTCTCTCTCTATATCTTCGTCTCTTTCTCTTTTATCACCAATCAAACTTCCTCACTTTGATATTGACATCTTTTGAGTTCCTCAGCTCCAACATGCACTCCCCCTCAAATATTGACTTTTCCTGAATAAAACTCTACCATAAACATAAGTTTTATAACAAACATTTAAGCATTTAGACAATATTTGAAATTTATCACAAACAAATCAATAAATCAGATACTGATGAACCACTTGAAACTGTATTATTCTTCTCATCAAAACAACACACTCTCCCAAACCATTTGTTCATCATGTTTAGCACTTAGAATTTTGAAAATCAGCTTTTCAATATCAGTCGTCGAAAATCTTTTGATTTTTTCAAAATTTATGCTAAAACACACTAAAATCTTTTTGTATTTTCTGAAAGATAATAATTGACACTACTTGGAAAACAAAAGAATGCGGAAATGAAATATTTACAGACAATATTTTTTGTGAGTTTGTGCAACAGGATCATATCAGTTTTGTGACAAATCACCAACACTGTTAAGCTTTAAACATTCTCAGTTCTAAACAATTTTCCAAGATTGTCAGTATATTGATCCATTTTAAATTTTTTACACAAATTTCAATCGATTCGAGATATGATATTAGAGTTTTAGTAACTTAAACTTAATTGTGTATCACTCCACTCGAATATACTCCTGTATCCAGATCCCAATATTCAGTCTTACAGGTGAGTATACCACAGATGATATCTGTAAAGGGGTTATGTGCGAGGGCCGTGAGAGCTCAGGTCGATACTTTTGTATACACAGCGAGATGACGGCTTCGACTTTAGGTGTGTCCCCTTTAGAGGATCTTTTGATTACAACAGCAGCGACTATCAATTTTATTGTTTCATCAGCTGAGGGCGATGCTATATTTCAAGCATTTTGCAAAAAGCATTATGCGGGGACTAGGTCAGTACTTCCATACAGCAGAAGTCGCGGAATAATACCCCAAATATCACTGAGTATAAAGACCTAGTATCTCAGAA
This sequence comes from Helianthus annuus, assembly GCF_002127325.2. NCBI lineage: Eukaryota > Viridiplantae > Streptophyta > Magnoliopsida > Asterales > Asteraceae > Helianthus > Helianthus annuus. The sequence continues at coordinate 20,175,030 of NC_035435.2, read as the reverse complement.
TACGGGACCTTTCAAACAAGATTTCGGGGGTTATCCATATATTCAAGAATAGTTACCCACGAATCAAGCAAGTTTGAATTAGGTTTATATCTCGTTTCAATTTACTAAATGTGTGAAAATCTACTGACACATCCATAGTTAGATTGTTTATCACATTTTACTTTACATTTCTTTAGCGTGTTGTGATAGTCTACTGATGTACTATCATTTCCTCTTTTTCACAACAAAACTCATTTTTTGATTTTATCATGTTTTTGACTTTTTCAAATTTTCTAATGTTTTTGGATTTTCTAAAATTTTCTACTCCTCCTAAAATGCAAACACATTAAAGAAATTTGAAAACTATGTAGACTCTTGACCCACTAGAAACATGAAAGTAAACCAAACTATACAGAAATATGACAAGTGATATCAAAACACATCAAATCGCCATTCATTTGGCATAAACAATCAGAACTCCCCCTATCAACAAACTATTTTCCCATTTAGATTTCAAAACACTTAAGTTTGTTTTAATCAAAATGGTTTTTCCGGAAAATAAGTTTGATTGATTTTACCATTTGTAGGTTTATCAAACATAGTTTCGGGGATGTGGTTCATCATCTTGTCTCTCAATTACTTGTAGGAAAATACAAGTACAAATTAATGTCCTTGATTTACCATATACAAGAATGCGCAACCAAATCGTCTAACCACTTGTGTAACAAACATAAACAAACCTCTTTACCGTTTGTATGATTGACGTTACCGAATAAAAATCAAGAAAGATGTCGATTCATGCTCCACGCTTACCAACCTGGGAGCTCCGGCAAGTCCTGAAACTTACTGTTCATAAAATGTACCATCCCAGTCACAAACCAGGGATGGTTCAACCTTTTCTTTCTTTGTTTTCTTCTCATAAAATTCTTTAACCCCTTTGACTTTTCGATCAATCATCTTACCAAAGATATGTTGAACTTTGGGGTTAAAAACCTTCTCAGCATCAAATTCCTGTTTATCATTATAAAATTGGTTAGAAATTTCAATTTTACCAATTTTCTTTTTATAATTCTCAGCCCGGAGTGATGGAAACTCCTCATCATTCACAATCAGAACTGATTTTTCATCTATTAAAGCAGCTTCACATTTTGAAACAACTTGTGGCTCAACTGATTTTATGGAATCAGTTTCATCGCCAGAAGATAGCTCCTCTGATTTTGACCTATCAGAATCATCGCTAGAGCTTTCAGCAGCTTTCTTAACAACCCATTTATGATTGTCAGATTTAGCTCTCTTATTGTAAAACTTGTTCGAACTCTCACCAATTTCAAATATAGAATCTTGAAACAATTTTGTTCTATCAATTGGTGGTTCGAACTCAACCACTCTTTCCTTGAGTTTACGAGATACTCCCTCTTTTGATTGTATTGCCTTAGAACAATCTCGGGCAATATGTCCAACAGTGTTGCACCGGAAATAGGTTCTCGTATCTGTATTCTCCTCAGCCATCTTCTTCAACTCATCTTGCTTCTTTGCAAGGAACTCATTGTTTGATTGCCTCCAGAAATCTTTCTTTTCTTCTTCTTCAGATGACGTTCCTGAAACAAATGTCATTTTGGATTTAAAATCACGAACATATTTTCATTTTTCTGTTTTTCTGTTGGAGTAAAACCAAGACCTTTCTTTTTGAAATTACCGTTATGGTTTGATTTCTTTTGGAAACCTGAACCAGAACTGTAATTCTTTTTCTTGTTTAATCTTTGTTGTACTCTTGAGGTGTATTTTTTAGGTTTTTCATTAAGACATAAGTCTTTTATTTCAGAAATATTAATTTCTGTGAGTTTGAAAACCTTGTTTATCAATTTAGTTTTGACACCTCTTATTGGAAATTCCTCATCAGAATATAATTTGTCAGAATCATTCAAAGTATAAGCAACTTTAAACAATCCATCATCCAAATTAGATTTTGATAACAGAAATTTTCTATCATAAACTATTTTGTCCTGTTTATCTGTTTGACATGGAGTGCTTGACTCAGACTTTGACTCTGACGCGAACTCCGACTTTGACACCTCTATCTCATCGTTTTCTAACACATGATCCACGACTTTCTTCATCAATTGAGACTGTTGATCAGTGTCAGACGATGTAAACACAACATCAATACTATCTGGTAGATTGACTGAAGACTCCGACTCCCATTGTAAATTTGTTGCCTTTTTGACTCTTTCATCGTTTGGGTATCTTGGCAAATATCCATTTTCCAGCGGGGGTGGACACTTGTTATAACTGACATCTTGTTTCTTACCAGAATCTTTCTTGTCAATCTTTTTCTTCGTGTCATTCTTCTTCTTTTCAGAAGTCTTTTCATCAGCAACTTTTCCAGCTTCCTTCTCTTCAGTTACCTCATCATCTTCCCATGCCTTCATACTTTCAACTGTCGGATAAATCCTGTCAATGACATAAGAAGTACATGAGTAACTTTTAACAAACGGTTAACTCTTTCAGTTTCAATTCTTTGTAACTCAAGCTTTTGTTCCAAAGCAGCACACTTCTCGATGTAATTATTCACAACTTTCTGTTTGATCATGAATGCTCCCTGAAGTGTCTTCATTGATGTTGCTTGTTCTTCACTTGATTGTATTGATTTATGGACTTGTTCAGAACATCATAAGATTCCTTTAACTGATTTATGTTATTAATCAGTTCACTGTTTTTCTTCTTGAAAATCTCACAGTTTTCACACATCACAGGAATCTTTTTAGCATTAACTTCAGCATCAACTTTAAACTTTGGAACCTCTTTCATCTTTTGCCTTCTGTTTACAAAAATATCTTCATCATCACTACTTACCGGTGTTTTGACCTTTTTCTTTTTCTTTTTAACTTTTTCATCATCACTATCACTTTCAGCGATCAGCTTCATATCAGCTTTGAATTTTCTTGCCCAATACTCAGTATCATCATCACTATCATTTTCAACCTTTGCCATGAAAGCAGTGTAAGCTCTAGTTTGATCAGGAATATAATCATCCCAAGTAAAATTTTCCCAGCTAAAACCCTCTGGTAGCTTTTCATCTTCTTGATCAATCAAACAGGCTTTTCCATTATCTGGAATATATTTATCCCAGTTGAATGACTTCTTTTCATCTTGATTAACCACACATGCTTTCTTTCCAGAATCTTCAATTATGGGTCTTCCATGTGCAGTTTGTGCTTGATGTTGATGTTGTTGTGATGGTGATTGAGCAACTTGATGGTAGATGGCTTTTCTGTAGTAATCATTGTTGTTGTTGAAAGGATTTTGAGCTCCACTTGCTTCGCGGTTAGTGCACTCCCTCTTGAAGTGACCTTTTTCCCTGCAACGAAAACAAGTGACTTTGGATTTATCAAAACCTAAAGTAGAAACATTAGCATCACGAAGATCATCTCTCCCCGTTATCTGCTTAAATTTCTCAGCTCTCCTTAGTACGCTAGCCAAACACCATTTAATGTCCATCAACTCCATCTCTTCAGCATCTATCTGGTCGTAGTCTTCCTTGGTTAACATTGGATTCCCGATATGACCTGCAACAAAAGAAGTATAAGATTCCAAAACCATTCCTAATAAAGACATTTGGCTTTTAGCTACTTCATCAGAATAATCTTGATCATTTTCAAGATTTAAAACAATGTTGCACTGAAGTTTTCTTCCATTTTTCGTAGCAGAAATGTTTAGATCAAAAGATGAAAATGATGTAAAACTTGTTTTGCTGCTTGATCCTTTAGATGAACTTTCAGATGAATTTTTTACACTGTAGGAAGTTTCAACTTTCGGAGATAGATTTGATGATTTCTCATTCACCCCTGCTTTATAGTATAACCCGATATCCTGTTCACCATCAAAATCTTTCATTCGATTAATTTTTCGTTGTTCCATTTCTTGAGCTTCTATCTTTTCAATGAACTTGCTGAGTGTCAAATTGCTAAAACCTTTCTTGTTTCTTAACATCATAAGATATGTGCCCCAAGTTTCATATGGCAAAGCATCAGCAAGTTTTTCGATCAACTCTTCATTGTTTTTCTCAATACTCAATCTCTTCATGTTAGCAAGCAAATTGCAATATCTTTCGATAATCTCTCTTGTGCTTTCATTCTTTAACCCGCGAAACAGATCAAACTCTTTCTTTAGAAGCGATTTCTTGCTTTTGACCATTTCTTCACTACCACGAAACTTTGACCTTAAAGCTTTCCAAATCGAATATAAAGTTCCATTGTGTTGCAAAAGCACCATAATATCCTCTTTCACTGCTTGTTGAAGAAGACTTAGCATCATTTTCTCATCTTTGTACTTCTTTCTAGCCTCAGTACTTAGATCTTTTATCGGAACAGGATCTTCATCATCATTCATCGGTCGAACATATTTTGTCTCGACACATTCCCAAGCATCTAGGTAATTAGCTTGTACCCAATTCTCAAAACGACCTTCCCAACCTTTAAATTCTTCTATGTTCATGAGTTTGGGTGGTTTTTGCATTGTACCCGTTTCGTTCTCCAGCATTGTATTTTGTGCAAAAGTGATCGGTGTAACCGGAGTAGCGAATGCGTTGAAAAATTCCTCGTCCATTTTCAAATTTTATCAAATTTCACAACCCTAATATGCGAACCAGATTGTTCACAAAAGCGAAACTGCTAAGTACACACAAGCGGAACTAGTAAAACCAAATAAGCGGAACTACTAAGTCCAAATAAGCGAAACCACAGAGTGATCACAAGAGCGGAACTCCTTGGTCAAATGAGCGGAACCACTAAGTATGAATAAGCGAAACCACAGAGTGATCACAAGAGCGGAACTCCTTGGTCAAATGAGCGGAACCACTAAGTACGAATAAGTGAAACCACTCGATGTTCACTGAAGCGAAAGTACTTGGATCTTGGAGTGAAACCTCCTGATAAGGTGTAACAATAAGCGAAACTAGGATGACACAGGAGCGAAACCCCTGAATTGTTCAGATGAGCGAAACCAAATTTGTCCAAATAAGCGAAACTAAGCTTGTTCAAATAAGAGAACTCACTGAAATGCCGTATAAGCGAAACCTATTCGGATCCAAATTTAGTCCATTTTTAATGCGAATTTTAACACCAAAGTTTCCAGGATTTGTCTATGTCCTATTACGCACGATCCTTGAAATTTTGAGCTGATTTTGACCGGCGAAACTTTCTGAACAGAAGAAAGAAGGTGTAGAAGTGAGAAATTTTGACGAATTCCAGCTATTCTCTGCAGAACTCCTCCTCCTGAAGCTCTGATACCACTTATAGGATCGTGTCTCGACCCGAACGAGTCGTTCAGAGGAGTTTTCGTCAATTACAGGTGCGGAAAACAAGTAATCAACGTAGAAACAGCTTGCAAATCACTTTAAACACCTTTTTGCATTGATTTGACACCGATTACATCCAAAACTCGATCCGGCAGCACTTCGGTACGAGTTACAAGTTCGTTACAAATGTTTCGCTTATGAGGCTATATATAGGTGCTAAGGTTCGCTTGTTTGTACATGTCATACAAGCGAAACCTTTAGCTGACATTCAAGCGGAACTATATGATGACATATAAGCGAAACTTCCTATGACCTTACAAGCGAAACTATCTCCTATGATACATACAATCTCCTATTTTCTCGTAAAACATGCCCTGATCTAACAATCTAAGACTAAGACTCGATACAAGACGAAGTCGACAGATGCATGCACCAACATAGTGTCCATTTCAAGCGAAATCACTATGTTGTGATTTTGCTTGAAAGTGCACTCATCTCTTTCAAGCGGAATCACCCACTTCAAGCGGAATCAGCCCAATAAAACCCTAAGACATCCTATTTTCTCGTACCACGCGCCCTGATCTAACAATCCTAATACTAGACTCATTACAAGACGAAGTCGACAGATGTATGCGCCAACAGACTCCCCCTCAGATGTTGACGAGTCTTCAGTGTCGAGTCATCAACGTCTTCAGTCTTTATCAGTCTTCGGGCTTCCAGAAACTCTATCTGGTTCTTGTCTTCACTCTAACTCTGTCTTCAGCTAATCTCATCCTCGGATGATGCTCTATCAATCTATGGGATCTTCAGGATCCGAATTCCTAGCTCTTGCATCTTCAGACTCTCTTTCTCTAAGAAACTCCCCCTCAACTTGTGATGGGATCGTTGTCTGCTTCAAACTCTACTCACATATTCACAGGTTCAGGTATCGCAACCTGGCTCACCTGCATATACTCTACCCAAAACATAAGTTTCATAAAAATAAGATATAGCAAAATTATAAATCCTGCTAAACACTTTGAAGATACAAATTTAACACATCAATTTCATGTATCAATCAATAATGATTTATCATGAAAATCTCCGAAGAATCACTTGTATGTATATCAATTTCTTTTCAAACATTCCCAAACCTGTTCGTCATGTTTAGCACTCAGAATTTTGAAAATCAGCTTTTCAACATCAGTTGTCTAAAATCTTTTTGGATTTTCCAAAAAAATTTATGCTAAAACACACTAAAAATCTTTTTGGATTTTTGATATAATCAAAATGAAAAACAATGAAGAAATATTTACATACAATGTTTTTGTGAGTTTGCGTAAGAGGATCATATCAGTTTATGAGACAAATCACCAACACCGTTAAGCTATAATCATATTAAGTTCTAAATGATTCACTTAGATTGTCAGTATACTGATCCATTTAAATTCTCACACAAAGTTCAACTGTTTCGAGATACGATATTAATGTTTTAATGACTTAAACTTATTCGCGTGTCCCACCTCAGAATATACTCTCGTATCCAGATCCCAATATTCAGTCTTACAGGTGAGCATACCTAGATGATATCTGTAAGGGTTAAATGCGAAACCGTGAGAGCTCAGGTCAGAACTTCCGTTCAGCAGAGAGATGACGGCTCGACTTTTGGTGTGTCCCCTTTAGAGGATCTTTTTTACAACAGCACATGATTTGTATTTTTCAATGTTTTATCATTTTTTATGCTGAGGGTGAGCTATATTTCAAGCATTTGCAGAAAGTATTATATGGGGACTAGGTCAGAATTTCCATTCAGCAGAAGTCCCAGGATAATACCCCAGATATCACTAAGCATAAAGTCCTAGTATTTCAGAAAGAGGGGTCCTTCAAACAAGATTTCAGGGGTTACCCATATATTCGAGAGATGTTACCCACGATTAAGTAAGCTTTGAATTTAGGTTTATATCTCGACACAATTTACTAAATGTGCAAAAACCTACTGGCACATCATCAGTGAGACCGTTTATCACATTTTTGACTTTCCAATTCTTTAGCGTGTTGTGATCGTCCACTAATGTACTATCATTTCCTCTTTTATACAACAAAACTCATTTTGAATTTTATCATGTTTTTGACTTTTTCAAATTTTTAATGTTTTTGGATTTTCTGAAATTTTTTACTCCCCCTAAAATGCAAATACATTTAAAGAAATTTGAAAACAAACTGTACAAACAATTTGTCAACTGATATCAAATCACTTCAGATCGCCATCCTTTTGGCATACACAATCAGAAACTCCCCTTCACAACAAACTATTTTCCCATTTAGATTTCAAAACACTTAAGTTTGTTTTAACCAAAATGGTTTTTCCGAAAAATAAGTTGTGTTGTAACCACTTGTAGGTTGGGGTCCATTTCATCACATTGTTCTCAAACACATGCATGAGGATTACATCAAATTCAAATTAATGACCTTGATTAATCAATTTGATAGAATAAACCTCTGTACCATATGTAAGATATACCAACCAAACATATACAAAGAAAGATGTCGATTCATGCTCCACTCTTACCAACCTGGGAGCTCCGGCAAGTCAGGTGTTTACTCAAACATTATGTCCACCCAAGCCTGACCAGCCTTGGGTGATTTTGGTACACATTTATCCCACCAACATTTTGATTTGTAAAACTCTTTTGCACCCTTTACCTTCCTATCAACCATCTTCCCAAAAATATGTTTGACTTTCCCGTTGAAAGCCTTCTCAACATCAAATTCTCCTTTACCAGTGAAGAATTGATTTGAGATCTCAACCTTTCCCACTTTCAACTTCAAATTTTCCTTTGAAAATGGAGAAAAATTCTCATCATTCACTTCTGGAACGGAATTTACAATCTTTTTCTCAACAAATGACTCCTCTGATTTTAAGGAATCAGATTCATTGTCAGAACTGCTTTCAGCTTTTATAACCCACTTTTGCTTGTTCAAATCACCTCTTCTTTTGTAAAAATGGTTTGAATTTTCACCTTTTTCAGAAATAAAATTTTTCATTTTAAGTTTCTCAGTTGATTGTTTCAGTTTATCAACACATTTTCTTTTTGAAACAAAGTTAGAAGAAACTCCCTGTTCTTTGTAGTTGGACTTGGGACAATTCCAAGTAATATGTCCAACTTCTTGGCATTTGAAACAAGTTCTTCTATCAACTCTTTTGGCAAACATTCTCACATTCTTCTTTACTTCAGCAAGAAACTCCTGGTTTGACTGTTTCTAGAAAGGTTTCTTCTGTGCATCTTCTGAACTTCCACCTGCAACAAATTTTGTATTTGGTTTATAAGTTTTCTGATTTTTATAATTTTCGAAAGAAATGAAACCAAGACCTTTCTTTTTGAAGTTACCATTATGGTTTGGTTTCTTTTGAAAACCATAACCACAACCGTAACCCATTTTCTTGTTTACTCTTTGTTGAATTCTTGAAGAAGTGTACTTGTTAGGTTTTCCATTAAGATTTAAATCTTTTATTTCAGAAATATTGATTTCTGCTAATTTGAAAACCTGTTTAATCATTTCTGTTTTAACACTTCTTATTGGAAATTCTTCATCAGAATATAATTTGTCTGAATCATTCAAAGTATAAGCTACTTTGATTGAATCATTACACAAATTAGATTTTGATAACAAGAATTCCTTATTATAAACCCTCTTAACCGACGAACTCGGACTCTTCTCAGACGAACTCGAACTATCTGACTTAGACTCCGACTTTGACTCTTCATCCATATCCAACACTTGATCGACAACTTTCTTAACCAACTCAGACTCATGATCAGTGTCAGATGCTGTGAATGTGACATCAATACTGTCTGGTAATTCATCAGTGATTTCAGACTTTAACTTGATCTTTAGAGCCTTGTCTACTTGTTCCTCATTTGGTTTTCTGGGAGAATAACTCTCAAAGATAGGAGGCGGACATCTGTTATATTTGAAACTTAGTTTCTTACCAGTATCAGTATCTTCAGTCTTTTTCTTCTTGAAAGCCTCAAGACCTGCAACAATAGGATAAATACGATCAATCAAATAATCACAAGTAGTATAACTCAACAGTAATCGTTTAATCCTTTCACTCTCAATCTTCTCACGTTCCAACTCCTGCTTCAGCTTAGTACAATCTTCAATATACTCATTGATGACACTCTGCTTTGTCATTAATGTTGCGCTCATTTTCTCCATTGCATTTTCGATTTCTGAATTCGTCTTTTTCAGACTATCAACTGTCCTGTTCAGCACATCGTATGACTCCTTTACATACTTAACATCAGACAGTAAATCTTCTTTAATCTTCTCCAACTCAGCAATCTTCTTGTCTTTCTCCTCACAAGCTTTGCAAGATTCTGAACATTTCAAACATGGTTTTTCAACTTCAACCACTTTTTCAACTATCTTCTCAACCTCAATAGTCTTTTCAACTTCAACAAGTTTTTCTATTTCGACAATCTTCTCAACTTCGACAACTTTTTCAACTTCAACTATTTTCTCTACCACTTTTTCTACTTCAACAATTTTTTCTATTGCATTCTCAGTCACTGTTTCAACTTTTGTTTCTCCAGCTTCAGTCTTTGCCTTTTCATCAGCGAGTAACTTTGCTGCTTCCAGCTCTCTCTTCAATCTGTCAATCTTCTTTTGATTCAGCAATTCAACTTTATCTGCATAGAAAAAATTAAAACCGTCAGGATCAATGCTTTTTCTACATTTGTTAAGATATTCTTCCTCATCATCAGTATCAACATCACTTCCTAGATCTGGAAAAATTGGAATTCTTTTCTGACTAGCCTCATTTTCACCCAAAATTCTAACAACAAGAGCTGTTCCAGGTATATATTTGTCCCAACTAAACCCCTCGGCAACCTTTTCATCATCTTGATGAATAATCAAAGCTTTCTTCTTTCCATCGTCAATGGCACGAGATGATGATGGTTGTTGCTCAATCTGATGAAAAATCGATTTCTGATAATAATTGTTCTTATCTTGATTCCCAGTTGCTTCTTGATTTTTACACTCTCGTTTAAAGTGTCCTTTTCCTTTGCAACGGAAACAGGTAACTTTAGACTTATCAATGGAGAGGTAGCCAATCCTCGAAACTCATCTCTGCTGGTGATTTGCTGAAATTTCTCAGCTCTTCTAACAGCACTGGCCATGCACCATTTTACATCCATCAACTCAAGTTCTTCTGTATCAATCTGGTCATAATATTCTATCGTAAGCATTGGATTACCAATTCTGCCAGCAATCAAATTTTCGTATGATTCCAACATAGCAACGAGTGATGCCATGTGTTGCTTAGCAATTTCAGGAGAGAAGTTGTGACCATTTTGAATATTTAAAGTAACATTGCACTGCAGATTTGTAGAATTCTGCTGTTGAGGACTTGATGTTGTGCTATTAGGATCAAAACTTGAAAACGATGAAGAATATCCACCACTTTGAGTTGTAGTGCTAACATTTGGACTTGAAGAACCATCAGCACTAAAACCAGTTTGGATTTTTGGACTTTAACTAGGGGTAGCCTCAAACTTGTTCCCTCGGCAATACAGACTGACATCCTGTTTAGCATTTGGATTTGTCATGATAGCAGTTTTCTGAATATCTAATTCCTGCTCTTCAATTTTCTGAATGAATTGTGCCAAATTCATACTCTCAGACTTTCTCATGAGTTTCACAATCATCAAATAAGTTCCCCACTTGTGCTGTGGTAAGGCTTCAGCTAGTTTATCGACCCATTCATCATCCTCTTTCTTAATGTCCAATCTTCCCATTTCTAAAACCAGATGACAATACCTATCAATGGTCTGCTTTGTTGTTTCATGATCAAAAGCTGAAAACATATCAAAAGATTTTTTTAATAAAGCCTTTTTGTTTTTGATCATATATGCACTCCCTCTGAATTTCTGAATCAAAGCCTCCCAAATTGATCTGGCTGTACCATTATGTTGAAGCAAAACAAAGATATCTTCTTTTATCGCTTGTTGAAGAATACTGATCATCATTTTCTCACTTGTAAATTTTAACTTGTCACTTTCTGAATAGTCAACAATAGCTTTTTCAATTCCACGTTCATTCTTTGGTCTCTCGTAATCTTTCAACAATGAACACCATGCATCGAATTTGTAAGCTTGCACCCAGTTCTCAAATTGATTTTTCCATCCCTGAAAGTCTTCAATATACATCAGCTTTGGCGGTTTCTGATAAGTTCCTGTCTCATTCTCATTGTACAAAGTTTCAGCAGCTGTAAATGGAGCAACCGGTGTCGCGAATGCATTGTAAAACTCTTCAGCCATGATTTGGTAACACGTTTTTCAATAACAGACAGTTTCAAGCAGAATAACAAGTTCACTTACAAGCGAAATACCCAATACAAGTTCAAGCGGAATATTCTTGCAATTTCAAGCGAAATAGCTTACAAACAAACTTCAAGCGAAATATCCAGCAAACAGTTTCAAGCGAAATACTCAATTTAGCAATTTGGAGCGAAATCACCAAAGTTTTGAAGCGGAATCTCTTATCTCGAGCGGAATCACAAGTATTTCAAGCGGAATGTCCAACTTGAAGCAAAATCAGTGTACTTTCGAGCGGAATACCAGGTTTCGCTTGAAAATCTTCAAGCGGAATAAGCAAACTCGAGCGGAAACTCAGTTGTTCGTTCAAGCGGAATCTAGTCAAAGGTCCATTTTTGTCATTTTTAACTTTCAAGGGTTTGTTAACAATCAGTTTTACACAATCTGTGAGCATTTTAGCCGATTTTGACCGTTAAATCTTGTTCAAATGAAGAAAGAAGGTGTAGAGGTGAGAAAACACAATGAAAACAGGCTGATATTTGCAGAACTCCTCCTCCTAAGCTCTGATACCACTTGTAGGTTTGAATCGTGACCCAAACGAGTCAATCAGAAGAGCTCTTATCCGTTTCAGAGGCGGAAACTAAGAAACGGATTAGAAAAACAGCATGTTTCACTTAAATTTGCCTTGTATATTGATTAGAAGCAGTTTACAGTCAGACGACACTTCGGCAGCACTTCGATACCGGAAAATCAGAATAATTACAAGTGATTACGCTTGGGAGGGTATTTATAGCCTCCTGATTTCGCTTGAAAGAGATAGTGTCTGTTTCAAGCGAAGTCACTATGTTGTGATTTCGCTTGAAAGTGCACTCATCTCTTTCAAGCGGAATCACCCTCTTCAAGCGGAATCAGCCCAATAAAACCCTAAAACCTCCTATTTTCTCGTACAACGCACCCTGATCTAACAATCCTAATACTAGACTCGATACCAGACGAAGTCGACAGATGTATGCACCAACATAATTTGATTATATATACTTATCACATAAAAACCCATTCCCACAAAAGTGAGTTTTGAGCCTTTATTGAGCAGACAAATATATATCCTTAAAACTAAATGCTCATTTTTCGTTTCTTGTGTGAATAGCCGCTTGGTTCTTATGACTCTAGAACTTGCCACGACGATACATTCCCGGTCCTTACCAACTTAAACCCGAGTAAGTAAATGATGGAGGCATTAGGACTAACCCTTTTTCATTTCTACACCATTATTTTTCTTTTTTTTACCACCTACCCAAAATCCCCCTAGTTAACCCCTTTGAGCCTAAATCTTTTCATTTCTTAACCCAAAACAAACACCCTTTTACCCACCAAAACCCTTTTTCATTTTTAACCCTTTATTTTAGTAACAAGGCTCGGTTTTTCTTATATCTTGCTTGAAAAAAAAATATGATGATGATGAAGCCAAAAGAAATAAACAAACAAGTAATAACTTTGTTTGAAAGAAATGCTTCATCAAAATAAAGAGTTATGAAGAATAAAAAGTCTTCCGAAAAACAGATATTTTTTACGCTTTTCACCCTTTTACTAACCACTAACCCAACCACCCACCTTTAGCCCAAGCCAAACCCTTCACCCCAAAAGTCCTCTTGATATTTACAAAGGTGTATAGTTAAAAAGGAGGAGGATTGATTGCTTGACAAGCTTATGGTAGGAGTAAGTTCCATGCCGCTCTCGAGTGAATCACTAAAAATACATTTTCGGCCGAATGTTGAGTGATCCCCCGTGAGGTATGTGAACTTGTATATAAATGGAATTTTAAAAAGGCATGTTATGCCCTAATAAGTAATTTATCTTATGAAATGTTTTTAATAAATCATGATGAATAGGATTGTAAATAAATACAAATAAAACCCAATAAAAATCTTGGAAACCCGACACTCTATGACAAGCCCAAAAACCTTCTCTTCTACCCATTCCATTTGGGAGTGTAAAGCCACATTATAAAGAGTTTTGCTTGAGGACAAGCAAAGATTCAAGTGTGGTGGTATTTGATGTGCACAAAATGCAACATATAAATTACATCAATTAAGGCATAAAACTAACCCTTTTTTAGTACTAATGTTGGAAAAAGTGTGTTTTTGTCTTCCTTTTGTATTTTTAGGATTAAATGAGCTCAAATAAACAAAAGAAGCAAAAAGGCAGCTAAATCTAACATAAATACAAGAAAAGGAACAAACGTGGAATGCCCGACCTCCTGATAGCATCTTCCCAAGCAAAAAACAAGTAAACAGAAGGCTGTACACGCCCCGTGCTCAATGAGCACGGGGGCGTACCCAAGTATCAGCAGAAAAGACAAAGTTGTAGAAGCTTCTATCGCCCACCACGGGGTCGTGCTCAGTGGACACGGGGCCGTGGTCAACTCTTAGATTCGCAGAATCTAAGGAAATCTTGATAGTACAGATATGCTTCTACACACGGGGTCGTGCCCAGCGGACACGGGGGCGTGGTCAACCAATGTAGCCAAACTGCAATTAATGAAGAAAGAGAAGAGGGATGGACATGGGGCCATGTCCGAGCTTCTGTTCAGCCTATAAATAGGAGTGCTTGGATCACTTGCAACTCATCCCTTGGCACACCACCTCTCTCACACTTCACCCACCACCCACCACCATCATAACACCATCATCCACCACCATCATCCACTGTCCATCATAGAGTGTGTGAGTCGTCTCGGGATCCAAGATTGATCGTAAAAGTTCTTGATAATCAAAAGCCATGTTTGCCTAAGTCTCTTACATCACTTGGTGAAGACAAGTGTTTGGTTATGTATTAATGACTTTAATAACTAGTTTCTTATGTTGAAGGTGATTCTTCCTTATCGTTTATTCATGGTGTCTTGGCATTATTTTACTGTCTATATAAAATAAAAGATTTTCACCATTCATATCTCCACGGTCTATATGGAGATATGTTGGCTATCTGGTCGGGGGTTAAGGGAACGGTTTGGTAAGAGTCTTGCCATTGTTCAGTGTATAGATCCTGCAAAGGACCTGGGTCAAATTTAGTAGGACCTCCTTCTATACCCACCGGTATTGGATGGCGGGGGTCCAAACTCTTTGATCCCCTCATATGTAAGCTACTATTAAAACTTTAACCCGGCTACTTAGGACTGTATCTGTTATGATCGGAGGCTGTCATGGTTGTGTTTGTTTGTATAATTTGAACATTCAGAGAATATGAAACAGTGTAAAGTGCAGCGTAAAAGAATACAAACTTTGTTAAACACAAATCAAGGAAGAGAATAGTTTCATAAACAAGTGCTTTCTTAATAAGTTGAATGATTACAATGAAAATCAAAAGATTACAAGCATGCTTACATAACTAAACTCCCCCTCAGCCTGATACCCCAAGGTTGGTTGTGCAAGATGAAAGGATTGAATTGAGGAGAAGAACTCACTCAAAACGATCAAGTGTAACAG
Source organism: Helianthus annuus (assembly GCF_002127325.2). Taxonomy (NCBI): domain Eukaryota; kingdom Viridiplantae; phylum Streptophyta; class Magnoliopsida; order Asterales; family Asteraceae; genus Helianthus; species Helianthus annuus. The sequence continues at coordinate 20,159,971 of NC_035435.2, read as the reverse complement.
TACAGAGTACTGTTACATTTATAGACAATCCAAACCACTGAAGCATCTCAGCTGACGTCACCATGAAAGTGACATCTAACAACCTAACAAACTCTATCTACTGATCTATACAACTACTGCTTTGCTAACTACTGATATTGCATAATATTACAGAAGATGAATAAAGCTGCTGCTGCATCATTCCACTGCTGTGAACCCAGCAGTACTTGTCATGATCAGCAGTGCTTGACTCAGAGCAGCAGATTGAACAGCAGGGCTTTTAGTCTTCATCGGTCCTTGAATAGAACAGCAGTTGTAGGTCAGCAGATGTTGATAAAATCAGTACTTTGGATTATATCAGCTGTTGGAGCCACAGTCAAGGGGAAAGCTTATAGTAAACAGCTGCTTATTGTGAGTCCACTGTGGTGATCCAGTTTTGGCTTTCATTATCTGTTCCTCTGGTAGGGTTCAATCCCAACAATCTCCCCCTGGAACAGATAATGCCAAAACCCTTCATTATTCTGGACCTTTATTTCTCATCAAGAGTTCCTTAGCTTGTCTTTTAAATTCAGCTTCAAATTCCTTGGAACTCAGGTCATCTTCATCCCTACACAGTGTAAGTTCAAGGAGATCCTGCAAATCTTCAACACTAAGGCCTAGTGCTTCTTTCCTTGATATGTACTTCACTTCACCATTGGTTCTAACCAGAGTCAATACGTGGGTCTTTTGATCAGATGTCCACTTTAGTATTTTTAAACCAAATGGGTTTCTTGGGAGAGATTTATTCTTTGATGAGTTTGGAGATGTTGTCCTTGTGAAAACTTGCAGACATTCTTTTGAAGGCCATCTCAATGACTTTGTTGGCTGCAGCTATGTCTTCTGCAGTTTCTTTTTCGATCAGCTCTTGCCTATCAAAGTCTGTCATGCCTGTCGAAGTGTTTGGTGATGCAGGTTTGGTTAATACCTTCTTAAAAAGGTTCTGAAGCTTTGTTGAGTTCTCTTCTTTTAGACCCATTTTCATGATGGCATCATTGAAGTATTCAGCTTCCTTTTCTTTGACCTCTTCTTCAGATAGTTGTTTTCCTTCTTCTTGGTTTGTCACAAGAGTAGGATTATCTGCTAATTTGAACAGTGTTTTGAGGCTTTCAATCTGCTGTTCAAGCTTCATCATTTGTTTACGTTTCTTTGAAGCGCCTGAAACAGTTATCTTCCTTTTCTTCAGCCTTTCATAGGCTTCATCAGTCTGCTGTTTTGACCATTTTGATATGGCTTCAGCAGTATCCATTTTTGCATCCACCAGCTCCTTTTTCTTTCCTTTATACTCAGCAGTTAGGTCAGCAATGAGCCTTTTGTATTTGCTCCAGTTTGGAGCATTCTTCTTCTTTGTAGGATCATTCTTGATTTTTTCAATCCTTTATGCCTCATGCCTTAAAGCAACTATTGGCCATTCTTCAAACTGGTTTTCTTCAGCAGGATAGAATTTCTCTTTCATGATGTAGGCTAGGTATTGTTTTCTTAACTTTTTTAGTTGATCAGCCTTTTCTTTGTTTAGTTCTTGTGCAAACTCTTCTATCTGCTTTACTTTTGTGAGGAAGAACTCCAGCCTTTTAGCAATGCCTTCGTCACTTAAACCTTCACTTTCACTTTCAACTTTAGCTCTTATTTTAGCTTGCCTTGCCTTGATCTTGAGGGAATCATCCATATCCTCTGGTGCCATGTAGCCTATGAGTGAGGAGAATCTTCTTTTTAAAGGATCTTCTTCTGTATAGAATTGCCTCATCTCATTTTTGATAGCTTCAAGTTCCAGTGGATATTTTGCAGCATTAGGATCATGTATGCCCTCATCGACAGAGATTGGCTTTGTTTTTCTGTTGAAGAGCTTTGGTTGTGATGTAGGAAAGGTGAGAGCAGTGGTAGATGGTTGACAAACAGCTGTTGAAACAACTGGTGTCTCAACTGCTGTTGTCATTACAACTACTGATGTATCAGCAGATGTCTTCTGCTTTTGAGCAGGGGTTGTGATGGCAGTAGTTTGAGTGGTGATGAGTGGCTGACTAACAACTATTGAAACAACTGGTGTTTCAACCACTATTGCCATTACAACAGATGTTATAACATCTGCCATCTTCTGCTTTTTGGCAGGAGGTGATGATGGGTTGGCTGTTTTTGATGGTGATGGTGGTGGAGCAGTAGTTGTGGTGGTGTGTGGTGATGTGGTGTGTGTTGATACTGCAGTTTTAGTTTGGCTATTTTCTAGCTCAACATATATACCATCATCAATTCCCTTTTTCTTCCACTTGATCTTCTCCCCCTTTTTGGCATTATCTGGGAAGGGTTCATTCATGAAGAGAACAGTGGAGGGAACTTTTCCAGAGGCACTTTGAATGTGAGCATTGATAGCTTTGATATCTGCCTGGGTATCTTTGAATCTTGATTCCACCATATTTGTCAGCTTTTGAACATGTATGGCATGCTGCTGATCTGCCATCTGCATTTGTCTTTCGAGCAGTGGTTGGAATAACTTCCATAACTCATTTGCAGCAGGTGCCTGTTGAGCAGGTGCTTGAGCAGGAGGAGCAGTGGATTGGGCTTTCTGAGCTTTTAACAGCTGCTGCACCATATCTTTTATTTCAGCAACTGAGGTTTCAAGGTTTTCGACCCTGCCCGTCAATTCCTGGTATTTTGAATCATCACCTGAATTAACAGGATCATCTGAATCCCCACCAGCAGTGGTTTTACCAATGTATGACTTAGGAACAGAGTCCCAAAAATCAGCCATTGATGCCCCTTGTTCTTGGTACTGGTGACTTCTTTCTTCAGCACTTGATAACCTTTTGATGTTGCCAGTAGTTAAAACAATCTCACTGGTGGTTCTCAGTGGTGCTATTGAAGAAATTGCCTTCAAGGGAGTCTTATGAATGTAACCACTGTCCAAATGCAAACCAGTGGGTCCAACATTTGTAGTGGTTGCTCCACTTGAACTATTGACAGGAATTACTTGTAATTCATGCAGTGTAACCTCCTCAGTTGTTGCCGGGATAGCAGAAATGTCAACATCAGACCCAGTCACCTGTTGAAGTATACTCTCAGTGATGGGTGTTTGAGAGGAACTGGTTTGTGTCTGAGTAACATCAGCTGCATCCAAAAAGGGTATAGTGGATGGTGGTATTATGTGGGGTGAGGGTAAAGGGGTTGAAAGAGACATGTCCTTGGGATTAGGACTGTGGAAGATGGATCCAAGTGGGTCTAGAGCTTCATATTGTGGGGTCCTTGTGCTTACAACCTGATCCTTTTGTGAGGATGCAGGAGGAGTTTGAGGCAAGGGTTGAGATCTTTCTTCCATCTGCTGTGAGGAAGTAGCAGCAGTGGTTATTGGTGACTTTTGTGCTGTCACTGGCATTGACTCTGCGATCTCATCTTCTAGAGGTGCCTTTGTTTTGGGTTTGGTGGGCTTTCTGGATATTTTCTTTTTGGTCTTTTTAGTGGTGGCAGGTGTGGGTTTCAAAACAGTGGGTGTGCTGCTTTGATCACCTGCAGCAGTGGGCTCAGCAGCAGATACCTGAGGAGCAGTTTCATCTGCTAAATTCTGCTCAGGCACCTCTGCTTTTGTTTTTATTGGTGCCAACATTCTAGAGAATGTTTCAGGTGTTAAACAGTTTATTTTAAAAGAAGCACCATGTTTGGGCAAGTCTGCATCTTTCTCTACAAATTTTTGTTCAAAATAGTAGCTTAAAAATATTGGAAAGAGCAGAAATGCCTTATTATCAACGTTTTTTTACCAAATCATCAAATATTTCCTGGAGTAATTAAGGTTTTCATTGTTTAAAATTGCATACCCCGGGTATTGAATTTTTGTTGGTATTTCATTAAAAGACGTTGTTTTATTAGAAACACACATTAACATTGTGTGAAAAAAAAATCTGGGTGCAGAAGGGAAATAACCCTTTTGTAAGGTATCCCTTTTTGGTTGCTCTGCATAACCCCTGTTTATGAAGTCCTTTTTCAACTCGGCTTTGGAAAATGAGGTTTTACCTTTTAAATCATCGAGTTTGAAGACTTCTGAAATGGATTTTGGAGTGATTTGGATCTTTTTACCCTGTATTGAGGAGTTGATGGCTATGACAGTGTCTCCTTGTTTTTCAAGGGTGGCATTGTTCCAGAACTCTCTATGGGTATTTAGATAGATGGGAGCGTCTGCTGTTATCAAAGTTTTATACTTTGATGCAGATAGGGTATCAAGGATGGAGTCGAAGATGTTGTCGGTTGTGGGTTTTGTGAGTATACCCACATAGTTGTGAGGGGCTTTGTAACGGATTTCGGTGGTTTCAGCAGCCATTTGAGTGGCGTCTGTTGGGGTAGAGGAAGAAGATGGTTTTGATTTTGACTTCGATTTTGGTTTCGTCATTCTTGATGAAGAAGATCGAAGAAAGTTTTTATGAAGAAGAGTGGGAAACTGCTTTGAGAAGAGAATTTTGGAATTCAATTCGACAGTGTGAGCCCCTATTTGGGTTTAATCAGGGTTTTATTTTTAGGGAAAAAGTGAATGCTGATGTGGCAGCGGTTATAACGATCTGACGACTAAAAAGCTGGCCACGTGTCAACACCTGATGAAAGAGTAAATAATGGAGGACATTTGTTTTGACAGCCACTGATGGATCAACCATCAGTAGTTACAACGGTAATAAAATAAGGCAGTGGATGATTTTTGCTATCAGTGGATAGTATATCAGTGGATAGAACAATGATTTTGAACATCAGTGTTTTTCAAGATTTTCAAGGAGCAGGGGTTGACTTTCAGCGGTGGACAAACTTTAGAGAGCAGATTTTGAGGCACAGCAGCATTTAAGGTACAACAGTGGTATAAAGCAATAATGAGGGTCATTAGTATAACAACTATTTGTGCAGCAGTGTTTTGACTTTTGACAAAAGAAATTTTAGCATCTGCTTGATCAGAAGTGGGTATTGATTTTGTCTTGTGTAAACACAATATCATGTCCAACATCTGTTTAGCTTCAGAAATGCTATACTCAAGAATTTACATTTTGGATGTAAATTCTCAAGTTTAAATTGCCAGCAGTTATCACAGAAATCTTTGTTCAAGGCTTTGCCACATGTTCATTATTCCTGACAGTGGTTCAGCATCCCAGATAATGAAGTCTTTTCTACCAAGGCTACTCAATTTGTGTCTAATTATTTGAATTAGAACATGAGTATCTCAGTAGTTGAAAATCATTTTACAATCAATTTTTGATTAGTGATAAACTAACTTGAGCTTGACATGACCTTGACATGTGTATCATTTCCTTTTGATTAGTTTTAGGAATAGTAATTTCTCACAAAAATAAGGAAATTACATCCTGACCAGAGATGAACATTTTACTATCAAAAATGAGTAAAGGTCCAAAATATATTATTCAAAGAAAATGAAGTAATATATCCGGTTTTATTTGAGAAAAACACCTTAAGAAATAGTTAAAGGATGTTTTGAAAACCAACATCAAAAGGATCGGACAACTTTTCAAGTAGAACATGATCATATCATTCTCAAGTTATTTTGACCATTGTTTAGGGTCATTTTCTTCACAATTGATTGTAAATTCTTCTTTTAAGGTCAATCACTGGAGATGCCATTGTTACCTGAACGATTCTTGTATTTGGTGAAAGCACGCAGTTGCATGATGACCACTGTTTACCTAACTTTGATCTCATAAGTTTTTTATGCTTATACTCTTTTTCTTTTGGCTTCAAGAGTTTTGAGATAAGCACACTTTTGAGTTTTGTTCATTTTCTTCCTTCCCTTTTTACCCTTCCCATTCATAAGTAATAAATTACTTACTGGGAGGTTTTTATGAAAGAATCCTCAATCCAAAATCATTTTCAGCAATGTTTTGAGAGATCTGGCCACATTTGTACATGTTTTATTACCAATTCTCACATTACATATGATTTGGACTGTTTTGACCTCAGATTTTCTTCAAGTGTTTTAACAGAGTTGATTTGGTCCTTTTGAGGATTCTCAACCTGCCTTTTAACACATAAGATTTCATGACTAAAGTTTTATTTCCCTCTTTCTAAGTTAGCAAAACACTAGTGTTTATTATGAACATAGGTTTTGTTAATTCTGAGGTTCATACTTTAGCATAAAACATGATGAAATCATCACAAATTTCATAACAATAGTTGAAATCAATTTTGAATGAAGATATATCATAGTTACCAGATAAGTTTCCAGATCTGGACACTGTGAGCGATTTGTGCATGACATCACTTCTTGTTTGAAATTTGTGAATCTTGTGACATCTTGGTTGTTTTACAGAGAATCAGATTCATCATTTTGAACATGATTTCACTTGCTCTGTTTTTCAACTAAATACAATCAACCTTAGTATCAATGAATTTTGAGCTGAACTGTTATGTCAAATTGATTGTTAGATCGAATTTGACTGTCCAGGCTCTGATACCAATTGTTAGGATTGGAGGCTGTCATGGTTGTGTTTGTTTGTATAATTTAAATATTCAGAGAATATGAAACAGTGTAGAGTGCAGCGGAAATGAATACAAACTTTGTTAAACACAAATCAAGGAAGAGAATAGTTTGATAAACAATTGCTTTCTCAATAAGTTGAATGATTACAATGAAAATCAAAAGATTACAAGCATGCTTACATAACTAAACTCCCCCTCAGCCTGATACCTCAAGGTTGGTTGTGCAAGATGAAAGGATTGAATTGAGGAGAAGAACTCACTCAAAACGATCAGGTGTAACAGTACAGAGTACTGTTACATTTATAGACAATCCAAACCACTGAAGCATCTCAGCTGACGTCACTATGAAAGTGACATCTAACAACCTAACAAACTCTATCTACTGATCTATACAACTACTGCTTTGCTAACTACTGATATTGCATAATATTACAGAAGATGAATAAAGATGATGTTGCATCATTCCACTGCTGTGAACCCAGCAGTACTTGTCATGATCAGCAGTGCTTGACTCAGGGCAGCAGATTGAACAGCAGGGCTTTTAGTCTTCATCAGTCCTTGAATAGAACAGCAGTTGTAGGTCAGCAGATGTTGATAAAATCAGTACTTTGGAGTATATCAGCTGTTGGAGCCACAGTCAAGGGGAAAGCTTATAGTAAACAGCTGCTTATTGTGAGTCCACTGTTGTGATCCGGTTTTGGCTTTCATTATCTGTTCCTCTATTAGGGTTCAATCCCAACAGTATCCCTGCTGACTCAGACTACTTAGCCGAGGGTAACGTCACCTTCAAAACAGGGTCCTACCACATTATGCATTAATAACTTAATTAATTATCTTTCAATAATCCGACCCTTTAGGATTGTATCCTTGCTGACTCAAACTACTGGGTTGAGGGTAACGTCACCTTCAAAAGAGGGGCCTACTACAATAACTAAGATAATCTCTTAAAGAGTGCAAAAGTGCGGAAATAATCAAAGGTTACACTACACACGAGTCGGATCTAAGTGATTCATCTTGTCTATCTGTTTTTTACTTTTACTTTTATTTTTCAGCATTTTAGTTAGTTTTATTTTTTTAAGTTTAAAACCTATTTCTAACTTTTTGATTTGATTAGACGTTGAGTATAAACCGGTACTAAAAGCTCTTGTGTCCTTGGACGACCTCGGTATCTTACCAACACTATACTACGTCCACGATGGGTGCACTTACCCATATGTGTGTTTAGTGTTAGTAAATATCGTGTTTTATAAATTTAAAACTTGGCTAAAAAGTGTAAACGGGCTTAAAATATATATAAAAACCTATAACACACGACACGCATCAATCTTCTTATTTCATAAGTGTTTATACACTTGTTTTTCCACTAAAATTAGTGTTGGTTTAAGTAATAATCAAGATCTTCTAAAAACCATATTTTGAACTTGGTTCTTTTTGAAAAACAACTCATGAATCTTAGATCCATAAGATTATTAGTTCACTTGATTATTATTTTACAAGAAATTATTTTATTTATCAAGTTCATGTTTACACAAGAGGATGATCATCTCATTATCTCACATAATAATCCTTTTACTTGCTAGATCATGGGTTTAATCACAATTTAACAAGTTCCTTATGATGATCAACATCATAATCTCAAGAAAACCACAAGCAAATATTATTCATACATTAAACAACATTATTTCATCACATGTAAGCTTTATGTTCATGATTCATGTTCATGTCTTTAGTGTTCTTCAAGTATTTCATCATGTAACATCTTTTAACCACTCAAAATAGATGTAAAATGAAGAGTAGAAGATCTTACTACTAGCTCAAGGCTAGGGATGATTCAAGGGTAGAAAACATGTGGATAAAAGCAATCCGTGAAGGTCCTTCAACTTCCGAAAGCTCCAAGCTTCCTAACTTAGCTTCTTACACCCCGTGTACACTAAGTTTTAAGTGTAGCTTGCATTATGTAGTATGTTAGGGTGTTCGGGAACCATAACTAGTTCAAAAATAATAGAACAATGCTTCTAGCAATATTTTGGTGTTCCGGGTAATGTCCGGTTGTTTGGTTAGATACCGGTCCGTTAAAGTGTCAAGTTATTCCGTTTAGTGTTCTTTAAGTACCCTTTTGCGACACTTTTAATTCCCGACACTTAGGAAAGCATACAGGACCATTTTGCCATATTTTTGCGCATTACTAGCTTGTTAAAAAGCTGATTTTTTGCTGAAATATGCAGAATTATGCACTTTTAGTGGGTTTTAGGCACTTTCCGGCACTTAAACTATCACCTAGTGACGCAGTTTTATGGTCCTTACTTCCCTACACTCCATATTAGTGTAGTACCTTGTCTGTGGCCCTTACGGGGTCTCAAAACACTGTCTGTCTATGTACTGACATTGTCAGCATGTTTCTGAGTTATCCGCTAATGGTACTAACTGTGCTTTGTGCATCATGTATGTCAATAAAGTCTGTATGTGATAATGAGATGACATCATGTAATATGTGATGCACATGTATGTATGATGTAGTAATCAGGAAGCAGTTTAAGTCATCAGTTGTAATTAAGCACAGTCATTAAGCACTAATCAAGATTAATTAATTGTACGAATTCGTGCAAATTTTACAGTTGTCACATTCTCCCCATGTTAAGATAATTTCGTCCTCGAAATTTGTACTACCTTAACTCCTTAGGGTTATATTATGCGTGTATGTATATGGATAATACCGAGGTAGATAACCACAAAAACGAATCAAATTTTATTCACATCAGGCGAATCCAAGGATATCTTACTATAATCGGAACCCAGCAGTTAAAAAGTATGTGTTTCAGGATTTGTTATCAAAGATACAAGACGTGTTGACGTATAGTCTAGTGTAATCTAGTTAACATGGGTTCCACAAAAGAGGAGTTTGACTAATAGGATTCTCAAACAGTCGGTCACAATGTGCAAACGAGTTTTCACAAACCATAGCATCCGCTATATGGACTCAAAATCAACAACTTGAATATGAAAATGATCTGTCAACTTTCGAATAAATAACCGGTAAGGATTAGTGTGTTGACATTCTTGAATTTTGAAGATACCCCGAATGAAATGTAAGCGAATCTAGTGTATTTTTGTCTTAGTTCGTAGTTGCATTAGGAATGTTTAAATGACAAGTTAAATAAAAGTATGTGTAGTTTCGTATGAAACGGTTGACCATGATTAGCACAAGATACAAGTTTGTAATGACACCACAAGGTGTCGTAATGACATTATTCAATAATAGGGGTGACAGAACAAGTTCACCGTGTTTGAAATCAAATGAAAGTGTACTGAGACAATCTGAAGATTTGATTTACACAATGTCGTAAAGTTTTCAGTTGAATGCGGAACATCAAAGAACCACTGTTTCTGATGAAAAAGTAATAATTACTACATGACGTTCGACCAGTAATGAAAGTATCGTTAAGAGCTACATTGTGATATGAAATGAATCGATGTACCATTGCCTTAACACACAACGGTGTTGACACTGCTTTGGTTATGATAAACAAAACGGATTTAGAGAAAGTCAATAAATAAACAATTAAATCCGTGTATGAGGTGCGTAACCAACTTAGCACAAGCTTTAATTTTTGTGAAAGTATCACCACAAGGTGTCGAAACCAACAAACGATTTAGTGGAGTCGTAGATCAACCAAGTCCACTACGACTCGAAACACAAGAACTTTTGTAAAAATATTTGAATATGATGCTCCCAATACATCATATGACATTTTAAGTTGAATATGCGAAATGGATAAGTTCAAGCAATTGAACTTGGTAACCTGGCCATAATCGTATGTATTAACGAGGGTATCTCAGCATGGTTACGAAGATAAACCATGAATGTAACTTGAAGAAATGAAGTCTCAAAAAAAATATGTTGACTTGGTAATAAAAGAACCAACAATTACAATAATGCAGGTCATTCGAATCACAAATCGGTAATTAGATTTAGCAAAATAATATTTGAATTTCAATGAAGCGTTTGTTCGAATCGAAACCACATGTGTGTCATAAAAGTTTCCGAGTCCTGAAACAATGAGTATTTGCTAAAATGAAGAAATGACCAAGTATCGAAGCAAATGTGTGTTCGCTCCCAGCGAAGAAAACTAACGCGATGCAACTATCATTAAGGGGAAGTAGAGATGCAGACATCTACGTGCTAGAAGCAAAAGTGAAGATTTTAACAAAAGAAATTTGAGTACCTTCTGTCTGGTTAACTGAAATAGCATATATGTCAGGTTAATGGTGTTTGATTGAGTTAACAGATGTGGTTCCTAAGTAACAACCTTTACGAGTTTGGACCTGGGTTCCCAAGACCCTAAGTACATGTTCTCTAGATTCTTAGAGTTTCGTATTCTGTGTAGAATTGTTCTGTGCATCGTGTAGGAAACACCATTTTTGTATACGTTTAAAATAAGTTATTGTCCCACAATTTCCCCGGTATACTTTCTTCCTGAATTCACAGCTAATGACACTCGATCAGTCATGAAATAGTAGCTGGATCCTCGCGGTTAGTTAAATAAGTAATTTGTTAATCCTTAGCAAGAGTCACCGACTCTTGTTGGTTGGCTTGTTCGGCTCCTGGTAGTTTGATGTTCGTGCGAAAGCTATCATCCTTTCTCTTGACGAGCAGAACTGAGGTTACCCATAATGGAAAACTTGGTCTGATATCTTCCTTCTTTATCAACTACTGAAGCTACACTGACAATCCTTGCATCTCCGAAGGTGTAAGTTGTTAAGGTGCATTGACTGCAGGCGCGGTGCCTGGAATCAAATCGATGCGAAATTTGACTTATCGTTGGGGAGATAATTCTGGCAAGTCTTCGGGGAAGACTTCAGGATATTCCCTTACCACAGGGATATCTTCGAGTTTTGCTTCTTCGGCTCCCTTGTCCACGACATGAGCCAAGAAAACAACACATCCTATGTGCGAAAAAAAACTTCCGTATCTTCAATGACTGATAGTCCGTAGGGGCGTTCCCTGCACCATGAATCATGATCGTTTCTTCATTTTACATCGGAGTGCGGGTAATAACCTCCGCTTGATTGCCCGACAACCAATCCATTCCAATTACCACGTCGAAGCTTCCCTTCAGCTAGTTCTATCAAGTACTGGATATCTATCTTACTTATGACTAAAACAAGTATATTCTGAAGCTAACATTTGACAACAATATCAAATAGCACAGACGCATAACATTGACTACTATGAGGCGTACCGATGACCATGTTTGGATCCTAGCGTGCTTCCCTAGCTCCGGTGTTAGACATTTTTCCCACGATCTTGTTTAATCTCCCTTGGGCAATCTTTCCTAAAGTGCCCCATGTCACCGCAGTTATAACACCCCTGACCTTTCTTTCCATGTTTCGTCTCATGCCAACACGTCTCCTTGTTGTGCCCTACTTTGCCACAGTTGTCACACTTTCCATTCTTACATCGCCAGGTATGATGGCGTCGACACTTATCGCATTTAGGTAGTTTACCCATGTACTCTCTTCCCTTTTTGGCCTTGTTGTTGTTATTCATCTAGGTACCCTTCTTGAAGTTTCCGAATTTCCTCTTGTTATCTCCAGATGACTCCACATGAGTCTCCTTTTTCTCTTCAGAGATTGAAATTTGTTCAACCTGATTGCCTCTTTAGTCAAGGCCACACTTAGATCAATGGCCTCAGTGATCGTTGCAGGCTTTGATGTCGTCACCATGCTCATGATTTGGGGTGCCAATCCCCAAATGAAACGCTCAATCTTCTTAAACTCTGGATCTACCATGTAGGGGACAACACGCGACAGAACATGGAATTTCTCCACGTACTCAGCTATATTTGGACCTTCCATTTTCAAGTTCCAAAACTCAGTTTCCATCTTCTGGCTTTCTGCTCTCAAACAGTACTTCTTATGCATTAGTTCTTTCAGTTCGTCCCATGTCAAAGCAGATGCAGCAGCCTCGCCCAAGGTCTGAACCTGGAGGTTCCACCATGACAGAGCCCCATCTTGGAACAGTCCGGAAACATACGTGACCTGATGCTTTGGGGCGCATTTGCTCACACGTATAACAGAATCCGTCTTCTCAACCCAGCGTACGAAGGCTACGGCACCCCTAGTGCCGTCGAAATTCAGGGGCTTGCAGCCCAAGAACTGCTTGTAGGTGCAGCCTGCGACATAAGCAAAACATTCGTGTAAGGCACTAGCAAAGCACTCGTAGAAATGTCCAAACATTTTGTAATGGGTCTTAAGTGACTAATCATTACCATTGGGTGGGTTATTTCCTGAGACGCCTCTGCTGCGCTCGGAGCAAAGGGCCTCGTACTGTGCGATGGCCTGTAAGATGCGCTCTTGTATTTCCGCCTCTGTTGTCGGCAGAGGGTTGTTGGTATCAGTGTTCCCTTGAATCGACATCTTCCTAGAAGAAGATTGGTTAGGTCATGTCTTATTAAGGACACGAGCACACAAGCCTCTGCTTAACGAATAAGACCTCAGAGGTGTATTTACATACGTATATAAGCAATCATATAACGGCACCATTATAGTACAACTTGTAGCTGGAAACATATATAACGAGAACACAATAAGCAAGCATGTAGCATCACAATTATAGCATAAACATTTAGATTAACAACGTGCTTAGTGAGGGCATGGCGTCTGAGTTTTCATTAGCCATTGACCACAAAGTATTGTTACATGTTTAATGATGATTGGGCTCCCATCATTCTCTGACCACAATTGCATTGTCTTACAAAATGTATTACATCAAAAGGGACACAGGGTCACCCTACCCATGTCCAATAAGCATATCAAAACCACGTAGTCAGAAGTGGTCTTCAAAAGTCTCCTCAATATTGGCTTATCATTAGTGTCTTTTGTAACACCCCGTGTTTTCGAATGTCAAAGTCAAAGTCAAAGTCCAAGTCAACTTTGAATTCTTTGTCTATTAATGTTTCTTTTTACTTTTTGTATTATGTGGAGTAAGTGTTGTCTAAATGAAATGATCGAACGTTTAATCAATGTGACCGATTTACGACTGTGAATAGTAGGAAGTAACAATGCGATAAAGTTAATCAATCAATAATCAAGTTAATCGATTCATCAATCAAACTCGAGACTCGAATTATGTGAACTCTGGTATTGTTATACGTGTGTGTGTGCCTTATGTGTTACTTGTGCGTGTTTACTTATATGTTTGGTGTGGTACTCAAGCGAATCAATCGAAAATCGAATCGAAACTCGAAAAGCAATCGAACTCAATCGAAACCGATATCGAAACGTGAAATGTAGATGCTTGTATGTGGATATAGTGATTAGGACTGAAAGTAATTTGACTAGGAACCCTATCGTATTCGTATCATCGTCCATCAAAATCGGAACATCGAAAATCGTCGCGAAATACTCAAAGTGGGTCGCGGATCGAACAGAAGTCATCCTGACCGAACCAGCCTTCTTCTTCACCTTTTTCTCCGATTTCTCTCAACTCCAGTAAGTTTTCACTCAAATTCTTGTACGATTTTGATCACTACATGATTCTACACCTTTCTATCTTTCAAAACTCGATTTCTAACCGTGAAATCACCAAGATCTAAGTGTTCTTGGGTGATGTCATCACGGTCTTCTTGAAGAACACCAAACTTTGGCCTCATCCAACCATGAATAGCTTAGGTCTGACCGGTTTCCACATAAACAAACTAAGATTTGTAAGAATCTTAACGTTTTTATGAATGATTTCCAACTTTCTTCAACCTTTACACTCGAAAACCTTAAAACCGGTAGAAACGGAGCTTGAACCGGCTAACTAATCATTCTAACAGCTAAGAGGTTCAAGATTCGGGTTCTATGTACAAGGTTCACCGATTTCGGGTTAAACGTCAACTTACCGTTCCGAGCAGTTCACCGGCCGGATTTGGGTGATTCCTGTTCGAACCGGTGTAACAAGTAAGAACCCACGTTCTACGGTTTAACTCGCCGTCAAGTTACCTTGAAAGCACGACAAGTAATTAAACAGCCAAAAGTTAGACGAAAGGCCGACCAGGTCAGACTTGCTGGCCGAACGGCTAGGCTGTTCAAACAGCCCAGCCGATCGGCTAGCACATGGCATCTCACCTTTCAAACTTCCTGAGGTATGGTATTGACGAAGTGGTGTTCGATCGAATATGATACTCGATTGGTGAACATTACTGTTCGGATCATGAGATACTATGCTTCAACACTTGATCGATTTTACAACTCGTTCGTAGTAGGGAATGCCAGCCGATCGAACAGTCTGTTCGATCGAGTGACATCCTGTTGAGAACCACTTCTAAAGTTCCCAGCCGATCGGTTAAGCCGGCCGATCGAACGGACCGTTCGATCGATCGACCTGAAAGGTAAGAAAACTTTGGTGTTCTCATATACTACAACGAAAACTTCAAAAGTTCAAACCATCATACACAAACACACTAGAGGAAGAAACAATCCACTCGAATGGTCCAGCCGATCGAGCCTACCGGCCGATCGGACAGGACTGTTCAAACAGACATACCAGCCGACCGAACCGCCCGTTCGATCGAACCTACTGTTCAATCGACCAGGCTACTCGATCCCTTCACACTTGTCTGCATTCCCACGTTACTCATTGTTGTGCTATCGAACTATTCAGGCTAATTCTACCCTCTGCGCTCCCTTCAATCCATAACCAATCACTGTGAGTATACTCGATCCCTTTTTTCTTTTAGCACTTTTGGGTGTTACATACGTTACTTATATCAAAACACAATCGATCACACTACTCAAACTATTTGAACGCTAACCAATATGCATGTATTACATGACTTAATGAATGCTTGTTGATTGTGTTTACACGTGGAATGCTGTCTACCTGCCTTAACGACGTAGTACTATAGTTTGGACTCAGCACCCGTTTACACGGGGGTTGTTAAGGACAATTACTTGCATGGATTACGGTGGTAATCATGTATTGCGAACCGTCTCGGACGGCCAACCCGCAGTCATTGGTATCGATAGGTCCATGTCGATAATTAACATGCTTCGTTTTCCTCTGTGTACGTGCTGGTTATGCGTAAACTATTCAAACTCTATATGCTATTATCAAACCTGTATGCTCACCTTTACATTATATGTATTGACTTTATTTTAACGTATGTGACAGGTATTTAGGATGCTTATTTGCTAGGAAAGCGAGGCTAGAATAAGTTTCTAGAAGCCCCCAACAAATGGTTGTCTGCCAAGAACAAGCGTCTGGGGCATAGTTGTCTGTAGATCTTGTCCTCTGGCATTACAGCCAGAAAGTCAACAGAATAGGGGTCTAGAAGCAGATAAACAATTGCTGTAAGAATATGTGAATCTGAGTTGTCGGAACAGAACTACTTGTTTGGTTGTTATTTGTAATAATATATTTGTTTATTCGGGATACGGTATGGGACGTATCTTTAACTGGATTTTATGAATAGTTGTTATGGAAACTTCTGGACAATCTGTTTCGCTCAGTGCCGCGCCCCGATGATTCCGCCATCGGTTGGGGTGTGACATCTTTGCCCAAAAGTAATGCAGTCCGCATAATCCAGAAACTAACTATACTGTGACTGAGGTGGAGGAGGAAAGAAAAGTAAACTGCTAACATGCGTAAACTCCTCCTCGAGCTTGTATATACGTCGAAGTAGTTAACTGATCTGTCGCTTGATAGTAAAGAAACGAGCATCGAAAACCTGGGAAAGGCGTAATAACAGCAGGTCAGAGCGCAAAAGAAGTCTTTGATAATTGCGGAGGATCAAAATATACTGGCAATAGACAGGGTGGAGGTCGTGGTGTCAGCTCAAGCTCCAAAACTTTGCGACTTATATCCTCCAACTGTAGCTGATGTTACAGGAGCACTCATCCCGTGTATAGCCTCCATAATGTGAGGGATGGCAAGGGTCTAAAATCAGCATAGTGTATTATAGGAACCATCGGAATGGCTCGTCCAGCGTTGTAGAGGTGAATGTAGTAAACGGTGCGGCCTGTGAGGTCGGGGAGAATGCTGCTGTAGCAAAAAGATCGTTATGCGGGTGCTGGCCTGGAGTACCTTCCCAGGGTGCAGGTATGTCTTGAAAGAAAGCGGTAGGCATGTCGAGGCAATGGGCGTCGGTCTCTATAGGAGAAACATCAGCGGGTGCAGGGGCAGGAACAAACGTCTCAACCAATAAGGGGATCGTCAGGTGCAGGTGTTGGTTCAGATATAAGGGGTGCAATGTCTGGTAGATCAAGATAAACAGGGTCATGATTAATCAAGGGTGCAGGATCAGCAGGTGCAACATCAAGTTGACCCAAAAGCAACAGGAGCTGTCTCAGGAGCAGGCTCTGGGTCGTGTAAAGGTGTGGTGCCCCGAGCAGGTGAATAATGCAGCAGCCATAGCGGCATCGTCGTCTGAGTCAGTAGTAGAAGGCTGTAATCCAGCCATTTGTAATGCTGCAGATGTCACAGACTCAAAGGAGTCTGAAATCGAGTGTATACTAGTATCAGAGGATAGCTTGATAACAGGGGTCTTAAGAAGTGGATTCAGTAACGACATTCTCATCTAACTTTTCATCATCATGGGCGTTATCGGAAGGACCATCAATAACACGTCAACGTCATCATCAATTATTCGTCGAGTAGCCAACCTTCGGAAGGAATGTCCACAGGAGGCGCATTGTCGAGGATCGGAGCCATGGTGTGCTCACCATCGGGATGACCAGTGATGAAGTGGTCAAAGACTGAAACAAGGGTGACAGGAGGATTCCTGTCAAAGAAGCCATCAGCAAGGGTAAATCATCACCAAAATCTGGTAGCGCGGACTGTTGAAAGTCGTCCTCGTCCTTGGTCGGCATATCAGGATCACTCTCAGTGTCTGACGTAAATATCTCCGGTACAGATGTAATCCCATTATCTGTGGCGGTGGCCGTAGGGTTATCAATGTCTGACTACTCGTTTTTAAATCAAGGTGACATGTGTGCCGGTACATATTAGTCATAACACGTATATTCATAATAATCACTAACAATTAGCGTGTGCAAACGAAAGTAATTTATCATGTAGTCATGTATTCACATTATTCTTCCTAGTCTCTCAAACTAAACTTCCCAGTCTCTCAGACTAAACTTTTCCTCAGTCTCTAAGACTCAATTTCCCCAGTCTCTAAGACTCAAATTCTCCAGTCTTTAAGAGTGAATTGTGAACATAAGTTTTTGAAATGTGTTTTGTGTCTTTTGTTTGTAAAAATGTTTGTCTCCTGGATCTGGGCATCTTGTGTATGCAATGAAAACATGTCATAAAACGTTTTCGTGAGAGCCCTAATGATCGTAGTCTAGACTCGAGAAAGAATCCTAGTTCGCTACGATCGAAACTTTGATACCAAGTTGTCACCCCTGACTTTTGCGGAAGCGTGATTATGGTGTGACTTTCTTAATATCATTGCATTCAATCATAACAACATCTATATGATAAAACCATTGATTTGTCATCCATTGAATAAGTTTAAAACATGACAACATTGTTTAAAAACGTAGACTTCAAATTCAAGTTTTACAATCATACCAAAATGTTTATGAGTTCACTAAGGACTCATCGAAAGATAATAAATAGCACCAAGGGTTGGGAGACGTGTCTCGTCCAGGAATAAGACACACCGACCAAACCCAAAGACCATGGATGACATCCTTATTTCAAACGCAACATATAAACTTCCAACGCCCGCCAGATCCACTTATTAGTTCCCTGAAATACATGTAGTTTGAAAACATCAACAAAAGTTGAACGAGTTCATATGTTTAGTTTGTATGCACGTGTCGTTCTTGAAAACCTTTGTAAGTATGTATGTATGTATGTATGTGTAAACTGGTATGAAGCAACAAGGAAAAACAGATCAATTAATGTGTAGCTAATACATTAATATAACTGACATGGTATAGGAAGCACTCAAACCTGTATGCGTATTTTCGTACTGGCCCCTCCGACGGAACGACATAGTCACCACATGCGGCCAACTCGCAGGCCCATGGGTGGGGCTCGCAACACCCAATAGATCTATCACTCATGCCCCTCGGTCCTTATACAAGGATTAATGGTCTTAAGCTAATGGCCTACCCATTCACGTGATCTAGCAGTACTTTTCCTTTGCTAATCATACCAAGGTAATTGTTTGTAAGCAGTATGTAACATGTATTTCACCCTCGAAGTTATAAACAAAACAGTTTAAAGAAAAGGGGGACATGAACTCACGGTTTCGCGTTCTTCGAATCTGCTTGTAACTCAAAGTTTCCTCCGGCATACACGATTACCTACAATGTAATAAGGTCTTATTAGACGAGCGGGTCGTGCCTTGACTTAGTATTGATTAGTGCCCTTGAGTTACGTTTTAAAGTGTCTTTGGTAGTATTCCAAGTATATAATCATTTGTTAAAATAATAAATATCTTAACTTTAAATTATGTTTAATTAAGGAATAATCGCTAAACAACATTTTGTAACAATACTCCTCAAGTATTTACATTCGTATTTCCTTCCCAATGATGGGGGTATCTCATACATGTATTTTCGTATTCTTGTATTTGTATAACTTGCCATGTACTGGCGTCGTATTCCGGTATATTTTTCCAAATAAAAATATGCCAATATATTCCCAATATATATTTCCAAAACAATATATTTTCAAGTCTTACTTAGAAAATATATAAACTTATTTTGTCCAAAATCATGTATTTCAAGAAAATATATATTCTTCCCAAAAATCATATATCTTCTAAATATACTAGGAAAATATATTTTTATTTCCCAAAATTAATATATTTTCTTCTTGTTGAGAAATATGATATAACTTAGTAATGTGTACAAAAATCATATTTTCACTTCTTTCGTTTCCAAAATAATATTTACCAAAAATATATTGTAACGGTATTTCCTGGAATATTTCGTAAGTTACGTTTTATCGTTCGACTTCACAATATTAAGTGTGTAACTTATATTCCATTACTTGTGATTTTTGGTATTATTTTGGAGTAGTAAATTCTTGGTATTCGTAAGTTATATTATTTTAACCTAAAATAATATAACTATTCCACAAAGTATACAAATATTCACGTAAGTGTCCTAATATAAAATATATATTCTAAATATATATTTATCCATTTTTGTTTACAAAAACCAACCTCCAATACTTGTATTTTTGTTACAAAAATTATGGCAAAGTTTATATTGAAAACTATAGTTAAAATACACTAGTAAATATTTGTTAGAAAATATATCTAAGTGTTTGTATTTTTAGAAAATTTTGCCATAGTTTCCTTTGAAAATGGAGGTGTCCATGCTATTTAGCATATCATTTTCTTTTCAAAATTATCACACAATGATCAACAATCAACTCTAAACAATAATATACTTATCAAGTGCAAAAACCATACACTTTACATAACACCATGAACTTGATCTTTTATTAAAAACTTGTAGTGACTTGGTAAAGTGTTTAGTGGGTTTAGTTACCCCTTAAAGTGTGCTTACTTCTTTAAAATTATCATTCTTAAAGAATTTAGGTGTTTACAACTTGTAAACATACTTCTTAAAAACATTTCTTTATGGCATCTTCTTGTTTCATAAGTGTTTATACACTTGTTTTTTCACTAAAATTAGTGTTGGTTTAAGTAATAATCAAGATTTTCTAAAAACCATATTTTGAACTTGGTTCTTTTTGAAAAACCACTCATGAATCTTAGATCCATAAGATTATTAGTTCACTTGATTATTATTTTACAAGAACTTATTTTATTTATCAAGTTCATGTTTACACAAGAGGATGATCATCTCATTATCTCACATAATCATCCTTTTACTTGCTAGATCATGGGTTTAATCACAATCTAACAAGTTCCTTATGATGATCAACATCATAATCTCAAGAAAACCACAAGCAAATACTATTCATACATTAAACAACATTATTTCATCACATGTAAACTTTATGTTCATGATTCATGTTCATGTCTTTAGTGTTCTTCAAGTATTTCATCATGTAACATCTTTTAACCACTCAAAATAGATGTAAAATGAAGAGTAGAAGATCTTACTACTAGCTCAAGACTAGGGATGATTCAAGGGTAGAAAACAAGTGGATAAAAGCAATCCGTGAAGGTCCTTCAACTTCCAAAAGCTCCAAGCTTCCTAACTTAGCTTCTTACACCCCGTGTACACTTTGGAATGGCTTGAAGTTGGATGAAAAATGGTGGTGGTGTGGGTGTGATCTTGGCCGAGAGCATGGAGGGAGAGAGAGAGGTAGAAGATGTGAAGAAGTGTAGGTGATTATGAGAACCCTTATCTATCTTATAACCACATAATCCTTTTACCCCATGGATATTATGTTCTCAAAAGTACACACAAATCTCTAACAAAATCTAAGTAAGATCATATGTAATCTAGGAGATCAAGAGAAGATTTGGGGTGGGCCACTCCCCTTGGTGACCGTAAATGAGAGAGGGGGGGGGGGTAAGTGTAACTTTGAATGGTAACTTGGGTAATTAGTTGGAGGTTAAGTGTAATGTCTAGTGTTTTAAGTGTAGCTTGCATTATGTAGTGTGTTAGGATGTTCGGGAACCATAACTAGTTCAAAAATAATAAAACAATGCTTCTAGCAATATTTTGGTGTTCCGGGTAATGTCCGGTTGTTCGGTTAGATACCGGTCCATTAAAGTGTCAAGTTATTCCGTTTAGTGTTCTTTAAGTACCCTTTTGCGACACTATTAATTCCCGAC
Source organism: Helianthus annuus (assembly GCF_002127325.2). Classification (NCBI taxonomy): domain Eukaryota; kingdom Viridiplantae; phylum Streptophyta; class Magnoliopsida; order Asterales; family Asteraceae; genus Helianthus; species Helianthus annuus. The sequence continues at coordinate 20,138,744 of NC_035435.2, read as the reverse complement.
ACTTAGGAAAGCATATAGGACCATTTTGCCATATTTTTGTGCATTACTAGCTTGTTAAAAAGCTAACTTTTTGCTGAAATATGCAGAATTCTGCACTTTTAGTGGGTTTTAGGCACTTTCTGGCACTTAAACTATCACCTAGTGACGCAATTTTATGGTCCTTACTTCCCTACACTCCATACTAGTGTAGTACCTTGTCTCTGGCCCTTACGGTGTCTCAAAACATTGTCTGTCTATGTACTGACATTGTCAGCATGTTTCTGAGTTATCCGCTAATGGTGCTAACTGTGCTTTGTGCATCATGTATGTCACTAAAGTCTGTATGTGATAATGAGATGACATCATGTAATATGTGATGCACATGTATGTATGATGTAGTAATCAGGAAGTAGTTTAAGTCATCAGTTGTAATTAAGCACAGTCATTAAGCACTAATCAAGATTAATTAATTGTACGGATCCATGCAAATTTGACAGTTATCACAAATGGAGCCTCCAATAGCGCTCGAGGGACAGCGGGGAGAGAACGTTATTGGTTAAACATGGGTGAGGTGGCATGGCAAAAATGCCCCATACCATGCAGCCTACTGGAATACCCCCCCCCCCCACCTCCACAATTATTAATTAATATATTTTTCTGTATTTTAAATGTAACATTTAAACCAAAGGGTGGGAATTGGCTACAAAGTCCATTTTTCCTACAAAGTGTAAAATTCATAAAACACCATATGTCAACCATAAAAACACTCAAAACCCACAAATAGCAAAGTCAAGATTACTAAAACCTCATATTTGTGGGTTTTGTGTTGTGTTTTGGATGATAAGACTTTGATTATCGAATGACTAACATTAGTGTGTTTTGTGTTGATTATCATGTTGTGTTTTATATTCATAGTTCTACGATGGTGTGTTTGAAGTTTCTACGGACCATTAGGGTTTGGATATTGTGTTTTAGTGATCTTCACTTTGTTATTTGTTGGTTTTGAGTGTGTTTTATGGTTGAAATTGCGGTGTTTTATGACTTTGTACACTTTGTAGGAAAAAATGGACTTTGTAGCCGAACCCCACCCTAAACCAAAAATATATATAACATTAAAAAAGAAGATAACATTTCCATACTATAAATTAGCAACATCTTGACGCTTTAATGAGTTGTACTCTGAGTATGGGGAGTTTTCCAAATAAAATTGACTTTTCACTTCTATCCCAAAGGTTTTTATTTTTTGCATTTTGACCCCTTTGATTCTTTTACTTTTAACCCAAAGCTTTTCATCTTTTGCAATTTAACCTCAAAGCTTTTTTATTTTCATCTTTGATCCCCCATGCTTTTCATCTTTTGCAATTTTTTTATTTTACGCTTCGTTCTAAATTTTGCGAGTAAAGGCGCTGCAACCTGCGTGTGGGGTTCAACGATTTTTCGTCTATTTTTCACATTTAACAGGTCGGTAGCAACGTGTCTATTTTTCTATGTTTGATATATTCATCGCAATGCGCGGGATCCTAGATCAACTTAGTTATTATTTTCTATGTTTTATGTTTCAGTCTAATTTATTCGCATTAACACGCCTCAACGAGCATGCGTGGTTCTACGATTTTACATCTGCTTTTCATCAGTTTTTTTCCTTTTTATTTATTTTGGATTTACGAGCTTTTGTGGTGTTGTGGATCACTAGCAGTGGTGTAGCATTGGTGCTACTTGGCACGGTTTACGCCCCACGCTGCAACGCCGGGGGTTTAGTACTAGTTTAAACTAAATAAAAACATAACATTTAAACTACTAAAAAATAACATGAAAAAATATATATATGTACTATTAAAAAACATAAACATAGACTACTTGTTGAGATATTTTCCTTGAATGCGTTGTTTCTCAAGTTCCATGATTATAAGGTTGGCTTTGGATATATGAGAAGGGATGGGCTTCTCGAGGAACTTTAGATCGGCAACCTTTTGCTTATCCATTGTCAATTGGTGCTCTTATTCCTTTATCGAGAGAATTCGAACAAGTTTATTATCTAACTTGGAGAGCTTTGATTCACCCTCGGTATATGTTGTTGTTGTAGAAGTGGGTTTGCCTTTGAATTCGAACAAGTTTCTTTTGTCGCTACTAGGTGGGCGTTGCAATTCTTGTGGTTCCCCAACCACGTCTTTGATATCGTTTAAGTCTAAATAAGAACAAGCATTTGATCTCCCAACGAAGGAGTGCCGCTCACGCTGTCACACCCACTAAGATAAGAGTTGGGCGCGACTTCTTGGTATCATTACTTATGCAACGGGATATATACTAAGGCTTGTGGAATGCTGAACGACAAGTCATCTATGCATCTTCTAGACAGTTGTTCAATCTAAAAGCCTATCTTGAACGTGTCACGATCCCAACTTCTCACGTTACGGACATTTCGCCTATTTCCAACAGTGCCATAGTTAAACATTACTTGAAAAACATGCTTAAAATTTTCAACATAAAGTTGGTGAGTTCACAGGTTTTATTTGCCCTGATGGAAATCATTTTCCTTATATGTTTTTAAAAGATCGTTTAAACAAATTTATAATTTGTAAATTCAACATACTCGTCTTTTGAAAAGCTAAGGTTATCGTATCTTTAAAACCATTCGTATTTGTCAAGAAATATATTCTTGAAAACTAGGTATTCCTACAACGAAAGACATGATACCTATATCTAAATAAACTCTGTCAATCATAGTCTTAATGGTTTCTATCAGCTTTTTGATCATTTCATCACCCATAACCTTACTTGTTTCTATCATTTCATCAACCATAACCATAATGATTTCTATCTGTTTCTGATCATTTTGACAACTATAACATTAATGGTTTCTATCTGTTTCTAATCATTTGATATACCGGATACACATATCCTAAGTGATCTTATTGTTAAGTTAGTATAACTAAACAATTTTGTAATTGTCATGAGTCATATAATCAAACCTTGACGTTATTTTTGCCCCCAACCCAGTGTTTACCACAAACACAGTATACGTTATGGATATCATGCATTCATTTACCATTCAAGACAGGCTAGCGCGACCAACCATGAGGAGTTTGTTAGACTAAATAGATCTATTCACAATATCCATGGCTATACTAGTTAATGACTATACTAAAAAGAGGACTTGTGTGGTAATTGTTATGTCTCATGTAAGTAATACAATCGAGATCGAGTTTTAGTGTCATCACCCTACAGGTTTCTATTGATTAATGGGCACGCATATGTAGGGTTAGGATCAAATACAAAGTCTCCGAAAAATAAGAAGTCATAAGAAGGGTATCAAACGGATTCCGATTGGCCTCATTCAAGAGGCATTGGAACCGTCTCATCGAACTCTACGATGTGAGATTTTTGGATTTTGTTTTTAGATGTTTGCTTGTAGATTTTAGACCTTTTCTTTATATTATTGTGTCTTTTTATGTATCACTGTGTCCTTTCTATATTTGCGTCAATGTGTCTTTTTTGTGACTCATAATGTCTTTTTTCTTCGACATTGTGTTATATTTTGCTCGACATTGTGTTATATTTTGCGATCCATTGTGTCTTTGTACACTTCTTATTTTAGGAGCTTTTGTAGAATAACTTTACCCCGTATATGTATGAAAATCCATCCATGATCAACAATTGATAATTAATCATAAACCTAGGTCTGTTTTACGTAATTTGAATAGTTAGTCATGAACTAGGTTTGTTTCATGTTACTTGAATAGTTAATCATAAACTAACTTCATTTCATGTTACTTGAATAGTTAATCATAAACTAAGTTCATTTTTTATCTCCAATCATATAGATATCTTATGTGTTTCTATAACTAAACATGCATGTATGAGTACGGAAAACTAGTTGTAAAACAATTAGCACGTTTCATGTCAATTAAAAGTTTATCACAAACCAAGTATGTTTCTCCCTAGAAGTATAAAACAAGTAAAAAAGAGGTTGTGAACTCACAGTATTCTCGTTCCTACTTCTACCCGAAGACGTCGGCTAAGCGTGCGTGTACTACCTAGTTTCTACAAAGTGAAAGACACTAATAAGACCTCGGATCTAATCCGAATGACAAATTGCTAGGAGTTCTACCCTAAAACAAGTGTATGTAGTGTTGATGAGGTTATTAATCAGTGTTTATTTGTAAAACGAAACTGTTAAACGTTTACTCATAAAACTAGGGTTTTATACTTTTACCATCCTAAGTATTCATGTTATTAAAGACTTAACTTTAAAACATCCTTGTGATGTAAGTATATGTTTTATAAAAAGTGTGACAAGTTTTAAGGCTTGTCGGTTATGTTCCCGACACTTGTCGGTCGGTTTACCTTTTATTACCCTTTCCCTCTTTTTTTGCCAAAATAGTTTCAAGCCCTTTGGCTATTTTGAGAAACTATTTATAATTATTAAATACACTATTTTTAACTCAAAGAACAGTAGGGTTTTATTTTTTTAATTTTATGGGTATCGGTTTTGAAATAAAAGTCGTTTTAAACACCCGTAAAGACCTATACTTATTGAAAATAATTCTAAAGCTCCACTAATTCTACAAAATTACAGAATTCGCCTTTAACCTTAAATTTTTATGATAAAATATATTTTTAATATATTTCGTATTTTTTGCTAATAAAATGAAATAAAAAGTTTTTAAAGTGTAGATTTAAGCCATATATCGAAACCAACGTTCCCCTTATCATTTTCACTTGATTTTGGTGTTTAAGTTTATTATCAATAATTATTACTGTTAAAATTTGAGATTTTTTTTGGGCACTCTAGGAAGTTCATTTATTTTTTTGTGCTTATTTGTGTTGTTTAATTATTAAAAATAGCTAAACACTTCAGAAAAATATGATTTTTCATCAAAATTCATATTTTGACCTCCAAAGTCCACTTTAAAAGCTTTAGAATTTTTGGGCACTCGTAGCTAGGGTTTTTACCTTTAGGGCTTACTTTTCGGTTTTTTGGTATAGATTTTCGTTTATTTATTAACAACAGGTTTTTGTCCAATTTTTTCCTCATCAAACCACTATATTAGTCTTGTTTAAGTACCAAATAAATAGATTCATCAAAACATGATAAATCTAGACCTTTTTGAACTAATCTTGTAACCTAGGGCTTGTTTTTATGTCCATTTTATACACTTTTTGTTCTACCCATATCTTCTTTTAACTTTTTAAGCTTAACCCTAACAACTTTTTGGTGATGTTGGTTTAAGAATCATTCAAAAACAACACTTATTTTGTAAGATATTGGTTAGCTTTACTGTGTTGTATGTTTTCTCATGCTTTAAGGTGAATTATTGAAGTACATCCTCACATATTTGTATGTTTCATGGATGATTCTTCTATCACAACATGATCTTAACACTACAAATCAATAAAACTACAAGATTGACAAGTAAAACACTATATGAAATCCTTCACACAAAGGTGTCATCCACGGATGTTTTCTTGTAACTTGTAAGGATTGAAGCATTCCCAAGTTCTTTCATCACTTGGAAATTTGAGAATGCTTCAATACCTTAGAAAATATGAAGAATAGATGAAAATTACTTGGGAACTTAGAGAGTTCTTGAGAGAGTTTGAGAGAGTGTTTGTTAGGGTGTGTGTTAAGTGTGTGTGTGTGTGTGTGTTCGGTTTAAGTAGAGAGAGAGATAGAGATGTGGTGAGGTGAGGGTGTGGTGGTAATGATGGTTTTGTGGTCTTGATATGATCTTATAGGTTGTACTCTTATTTAAGTAAACACATGGGGCTATAAGCCCATGTGTTTTCAAGTATCTTTTAGGTGCTGTTTGTTTTTTCTGCGGGAAAAGGTCTGCAGTCTGCTGACCACATCTGTAGGCATCTGCAGAAGAAGAGGTGGACCAAAGGTCTGCAGCCTGCAAGGAGAAGAGCGTTTGTTTACTTCTACAATAACCTCTTATCTACTCCTCTCACAACACACACACAACAAACACAGAGAACACTCCTCTCTATCTCTCTTTGCCTTCATCTACCACCACCACCACCACAACCATCCGCCACCACCTCATCTACCACCGTCCACCTACCACCACCACAACCAACAACCACCGTCAACACCGTCGCAACCACCACCACCACCACACATCCAGAAACCCTAATTTCGCCAACACCATCTCCCACCTCCACCACCACTTCAGCGAGAGAGGGGGAGATAGAGAGAGAAAAACAGCGAGAGAGAGAGAGAGACAGTGGAGATTATGAAGAATCGGAGCAGAATCAGCGATTGACGGCAGCGATTTTGAAGGTGGAGGTCATTGGGGGTGTCGGGTGGAGGAGATGGGTGGCGGAGACGTGGTGGTGGAGGTCGTAGCGGGTTGGGGTGCCGCTGAGGTTGGAGGTCGCAGATGGTGGGGGTGCCGCTGAGGTTAGGAATGGTGGAGGTGGTGGTGGAAGTCGACGTGGAGGTGCAGCCGGTGGGGGAGGTGGTGCCGCCGGAGGTGGAAGTGGTGGGGAAGGAGGTTGCGGCTGTGAAGATTAGAGGTTTAGGGCTCTGTGTTTTTTGAGAAGAGGATGGAAGAGGCTTGTAGACATAGGGCAAGGTCTGCACCAGAAAGAGTTGGGGCAGAGCTTTTTTAATGAAACCACTTCTAAAAAACAAACAAGCTGCGGACTCTAAACCTCTGCGCGCGTCTGCGCGGCACAGACATAAGTGGCCAGAAGTGCTTCTGGCCGAAAAACAAACACCACCTTAATCTTCTCTCTAACCAGTTAAGGTTCTAGAACATTTAAAAACCTGATTGAAATGGTTTAGTTAGTGTATTTATACTCTTAAAAGTTAAAATACATAATTTGTACATAGTATTAGTATTTTATGGCAACTTAACATAGTATAGCAACTAGTTAGTGTATTGTTGATTTTTAATGCATTGTTTAGTAGTTTTTCTCTTCCATAACACATTGTTTATGAAAATAATTAATTTATAATCCATGCAAATTATATAATCCGTAGATAACGATAGGATTCGATAAAATTTGGCGTGATCATTGAATTAGGGTTTTGTGATTTTGTTATTTGGATATCACCACTGTTTGTTATTTTAGATCGTTGTTTGTTGATTGTTTTAACTTGAATTAGAACAAATGTGTTCCTTGGTGATAGTATTATCTACCGGACATACTATAATAGCACAACGCTAAACTAAGTCTATATGATGATCATAAATAATTGCACATAATTAAATCGTACGGATAATAGCATGGCTAAATGAGGGTTGTCACATAGGCGTGTCTGAAAATAGTCATGGAACGTTTGATGATTTGCCAGGTTTGACAGGTGGCACAAGATACCACTTTAGAGAATTTTAGGCACCTCCCATGCTTTTACCACGGTAAATGAGCAAGCGTATGTTACTCTAAATTCATCGTTTCTAGTCATCAAGACGTCCGTGTCGCTTGAACTGCTTGCTCTCTGTCGATTGTTCATATGGTAGTTCACAATTTTGTTGAAGTTGCTACATTTTGTCCTCATTGATGTCCATTTGCCGGAGAACGAATAATATGTACTAAACAATTCACATCGGCCAAAAAATTTCGCGAATCTGCTTCATAAATAGTGGCGTGTCTTGATATTGCCAATTTTAACAATTGAATATTTTTAAAATAACAATTTTCAAAAAAATCAAATAATTTAAAATATTATTAAATAAACAATTAAATAAGTTTACCAGCAATGGAGTCTTTGGATATGTCGACCCACGTTCGTGCCAAGGCTAACTCCTCTTTGCTTGACCAGTTTTCGTGTGTTTTTGGAGCACGTGGTCATCTGGTTGCTTTCTACGATGTCTATGTGAGGATGTAGGTTGGATTTTGGGTACGGTTTGGGTTTAGGGTGGAGACATAGGAGACAAAGGTTGAGACACATATTGAGCAAATGAGGGGTGTGGGGGATGCATGAAATAAGCGGGCATTTGTATGGGTGGGGACATTTGTCGACTTTGTGGGGATGGCGTGTCGTATCATGGGGAATTTTTAGTAGGTAATGGTAGGTATTCACCTTGGTCGGTATTGGTGTTGACGGTCAACGGGTTGTCTTGCGTGGTTGTGTAACGTGGGTGGTTCGGGTCAAACACGTTGGATTGTTGTTTGATGGAAACATGGTGGAAGTGAGCTGTGAGAGAGGATAGCTGTTTGAAATGAGATAGTGAGACTGGTATGTCGTGTGTAAAATTTATAGGTTGAATGGGTATACAGGGTAAGGATAGTGTAAAAAGGGCCAAAAGTGTGAGAAGTGTGAGAAGTGTATTATAACACTATATATAATACTATATAACACCATATAAACACCGTATAACAATATGTAACACCATATAATACCATATAACACTATGTAACGCTATATAACATTATATAACAAATATAACACTATACATCTATCATAGACATGTTATCAGACAACTTATAGTGTTATATTTGTTATATAATGATATATAGTGTTACATAGTGTTATATGGTATTATATGGTGTTACATATTGTTATACGGTGTTTATATGGTGTTATATAGTATTATATATAGTGTTATAATACACTTCTCACACTTTTTACAAGATCCTCATCCTGGGTATACATATATAGGTAAAAATGGTTTAAAAAAAATTTAGACCGCTGTCAAACAATCAAAAAACACAACACGTGACCATCAAAGAAGATCTGTTATCTCCCGTTGTTGTCTTGGCGAGGGGACAATAATGCCCCCTAATAGCACACAGAAAATGAGAGGGGGGGGGGGGCAATTGTGGGTAAAATCATTGAGTTGAAGGGGGACTAAAGGTATAACTTTTTCTTACATTTACATTGTCGCATAAATATCAAAAAATATAGTCCGGTTATTCACACACACATATATTGTTAAAACATATAGTGAAAAATCGCTCGATAAAGATAAAGAAGTTTAATTCTTTCAAGAGTAAAATGTCATTTTCGTCTTGAGGTTTGGTTAGTTTTGCGTCTTTCGTTTAAATGGTTTTTTTTTTTTTTTTTTGCATCTAAATTCAAAAGGTTTGAAATCTTGTCATTTTCATCCGGCTTGTTAACTTTATCCATTTTTCTCCGTTAAGTTAGGGGTATTTCTGACTTTTTGGTTAACTTAAAGGGTAATTTGGTCTTTTTACATAAAGTGAAAAAAAATGAATTGTTCTTTAAATTAACAAAAAAGACGGAAATAATCCTGACTTAACAGATAAAAATGGAATGGAGTAAACGATTCGAATGAAAATGAAAAGATTTCAAACCTTTTGGATCTAGATACGGAAAAACAAACATTTTGACAAAAGTCACAAACTGGACAAATCTCAGAGACAAAAATGACATTTTACTCTTCTTTTAACAAAAAACTAAGTAATGATATACTAAATAGAGTTAATTACATGATGAATTACGAGTTTGATCTCTTATGTGTTTGTTAAATGTAAACATATAGCAAATTGTCACCAACACATGAAATATTAAAGAGTTATTTACGTTGAAAACTTGTTATAAATCAACTTGAAATAACCATTTTACCGCTTTACTAAAAGACAAAAAAAAACCTATACATCAACGTTCTCATCAATGGCAAATCTAGCTCAAAATTTCAGAAGTATCGTAATTTTTTAGATTAAAGGTATCATTTGTATAAAATAATTAAAAAAAACACTTACACTAAGTAGACGAAATTAAGAGATTACTTGTGCTACCACTTCTTGTATACTACCTTCGCCCTCCTTCTCATCTTAGAAATCAAGAAAATTGAATCCCCGTTTTCAAGGTCATTTTATTTTCTACCTTAAATCCTCCATTTCTTAACACTGACACAAAATTGAATCACGAAGATGGAAATTAAATATGTGAAAAAAAAAAAGGGAAATGTACATTTACATTTACATTCCATAAATTATAAACAATTTTGTGCATAAGTTGTTGTAATTCATATTTTGGGTGGTTTTCAAAAAAATAAAGTTGATTTTTTAACTTTAACCCAAAAGCTTTTTATGTTTTGCAATTTTAACCCATATAAATTGTTTTTTTTCACTTTTAACTCAAAAGTTTCATTATTTTCAATTTAACCTCACAATATTTTTACCTTCAACTTTGGTCCCTATACTTTTCATCTTTCGCAAATTTTCGTTTTACGTTTCATTCTAAATTTTGCGAGTTAAGACGGCGCGACGTGCGTGTGTCGTTTAACGTTTTTTGTTTCGTTCAAAATTATGCGAGTTAACACGACGCAACATGCATGTGTGGTTCAATGTTTTACATTTATTTTTTTTCGTTTGACAAGTTGGTCGCAACTCGCGGGTCCTAGATCGAGTCAGTGTTGGTAGTCGCTGACAATGGTGTGACATTAGTGCTATTTGGTATAGTTCTACGCCCCCGCCGCAACGCGGGGAGCTTAAATCTAGTTTTTAATTAATTTATGGCATCTCAATAGTGAAGTGACATAAGGATATAGGTCAAAATTTCTTGAGAACATATGAATTATTAGAATCTCTAATACATCTTTTAAATGAAAAAGTAATGAACAAGATGGTCGTTTAAATATTTTGCATTTTCTACACACCCTTCTAACCATACTTCTATATGAACACACATCATTAGCTAATTTGCTAATTTGAACGCTTAACCTTATGAGGAGGGGCTCCTTTTCTCGACATCTTGGTACCGTTAAGCTACAGACCATTTGACGTGTCAAAGATGATCTAGCTATTAGTTTGATTTTACTTATATTATTTTTAAAAAGTTTCTATTGAAAAATATATATAAAAATAAAGTACTCTTGATCCAAAATGTCCTTAAATATACAATGTTTAGGCAGTTTATCTATATTTTATAGTTTAAACTAGGTTAGTTCCCCGTGTATTATACGGGCTGAATAATTTAAACTTTATAATAAATATTTCTTGTAAATGCAAATCAAAGACGGAGCCATTTAAATACCAAATTGACATAAATGAGTTAATATAAAGATGATGTATGTTAGTATTATAAAATTCATCAAAAAAAAACATGTAAATTAAACTATCGTTGAAAATAATACAAAAATAAATATATTATATAATACTTATTATTGTATTTGGGTATTACATTACATTTATGTAATGAGAAATGAAATGTTACAATTATAACTCGCACATTACAGAAAGTAATTTGAATCCAAAAAATATTCACATAGTTCATAAACATCTATAAATTTATTTCTACACAACATTACATCTTTTATTCGTAACTTTACTATCTCTACCTAGACATTCAAGCCGACGAAATTAGTAATATTATCCGTGAACGTATTGAGCAATATAATAGTTAGTAGTTTTACCTGTCTCTACTTTTAACTATTAATAATACCATTGATCATGAGTGAATCCAGTAATGCTAAAAACAATACAACCTTTGATAGTGTTATATTAATTGTCATGGGAAAGCCGACAGATACTTGAAGTGGAGATCTATGGATATATGGTCACAATGCAACATAACAAAATTAGGCGTTGATAGCAAAAACGGCCACTGCTTACGCACATTCCTAGACTAGCTCGTAGACTTTTCCGGTAACTTGATTAAAATCTCATACACAAATATATCAATATTAGAAAGGTACGATAATAATAATAATGGTAGCAATTATAAATAATACAATAGCAGTAATAATAATGATATTAATAAAACAGTATTACTTTTTGTTATACATATACATTAACAGTTATATTAAAAAATACAATATTTATGTATAACAACATTATCCCCTATATAATTTATCAAGTTTTGTTATCCTCACAAATCTACTATTCAACTTTTCTCTCTTTACTCTCTCTCTTTTTATCTCATTTTGGCTATTTGGTTTGTCTCTTTCTTAAAATTTGTAACACTCCGATTTTTTTCAAGCATTAATATTAAAATAATAGTTTTCTTTTTGTATTAAAACATGATAGTTTACTAACCAGTTAATATGGAATTTAGTCAAATAAAGGTGCTTATTAAAATGTTAATTAAATAGTAAATTAATTGGTTCAAAGGCAATTTGAATGTATCCGTTATTGTTTTCTATGTATTGATTAATATTTGTTTATATAAAAATATGTAATACTTAAAATAGATTTTTTGTGTATTGATTAATATTTGTTTATATAAAAAATATGTAATACTTAAAATAGATTAATGGAGTCTGTATTTTACAAATTTTAGATTGATTTTTAAATAATAGTTATAAGTTAATAAAGTAAATAAATAATCTAATTTTGTAAATATTAAAACGTAAGTGAATATGATTTTGTTTAAATGTTTATAGATGATGATTTGTTTATATAAAAATATGTGTTTAAATGTTTATAGATGATGATTTGTTTATATAAAAAAATGTAATACTTAAAATAGATTAATGGATTCTGTTACTCTGTATTTTAGAAATTTTAGATTGATTTTTAAATAATAGTTATATAAGTTAATAAAGTAAATAAATAATCTACTTTTGTAAATATTAAAACGTAAGCGAATATGATTATAATATATGAATTTAAAATGTATATATCGTAAATAATTAAATAGGAGCTCAGATATATTTATATACAAATTAGGGTTTCGATAGGTGAACCTATTAGTTTGAATTTGAAAAATAAAATTTGGATAAAAATATTAAGTAGAGATTAATTTATTTTTTTCAAGATTTAAGGATTAATTTTCTTTTTTTTTTAAATTTAGGATTAACTAATTAAACTAAAAGGATTATGTTTAAGGCGAGAAAATAAAATTCTGGATAGCCTCAATGATTGTCATGTGTCTCAAATTGGTTTACTTTATTATATGTATAGATGATCGTTGAAATTTACATGAAACTTTTTTGTTTATTCAAGAAAATCTATAGCGAAAAGGGAAATGTATCCTTATTTATATATTATTTATATATTATTAAAACCTATATAAGTTTGCAAACTTTTTGTGCATTATTAGTTGTAAGTTGTGCTTTATGAGTTTTTCAAAAAAAAAAAAAAAAACTTGATTTTTTAGTTTTAACCCAAAGGTTTGTACCTTTTTCCAATTTTAACCCTACATAATTTGTTTTTTTTAATTTTAACCCAAAACTTTTCATTATTTGCAATTTAACTTTACAACTTTTGTCACTTATACTTTTCATCTTTCGCAAATTTTCGTTTTACGTATAGTTCTAAATTTTTCGAGTTAATACGACGCAACGTGCGTGTGTGTTTCAACGTTTTTACCTCTATTTTTCCATGTTTGACAGGTTTGTCGCAATACGCATATTATAGGTCAAGTCAGTGTTGGTTGTCGATGACGGTTGTGTGACATTAGTACTATTTGACACCGTTTTACGTCCCGCCGCAACGCGGGGTGTGCTTTGGGGGTTTTCAAAGAAAAAATTGTTATGCATATTGTTGTCGTAACGTTGGCTTTGGGGGGTTTCAAAAAAAATGTTTTTTTTTTACTTTTCACCCAAAAGTATTTCATAAATTACTTTTAACCCAAAACTATTTGTTTTTTTACTTTTAACCCAAAACTTTTTATCTTTTGCAATCTATCCTCATAACTTTTTTTACTTTCAACTTTGGTCATTTATAGTTTCCATTTTTCGTAAATTTTTCGCTCTATGCTTGGTTCTAAATTTTGTGACTTAACATATCACAGTTGTGTCTTTGGCTTAACGTTTTTACGTTTCGTTCTAAATTTTGCGAGTTAACACGACGCAACGTGCGTGTCAGGGTGAACGTTTTTACATCGTCTATTTTTACCCCGTGTGACAGGTTTAACATAACGTGTGGGTTGTAGATCGACTTAGTTATAAATAAAGAATCCCCGCCGCATTGCGGCGGGTCGTATTCCTAGTTAATTATTAATTTGAAAGATGTTTGTGCATAATGAGTTTGTACATGATGCTTAATAAGTTTTTTGTGTATAGTTGTGTTGTACATGATGCTTAGTGGTGTTGTATCCCATGTTTTTGGGTTTTTTTATATAAAAAAAAATTGATGTTTCACTTTAAACCCAAAACTACTTGATTTTGTAGTTTTAACCCAAAAGTTTTTAGTGTTTCCCATTTAACCTCACAACCTTTTTACTTTCAACTTTGATACCCTATGTTTTTCATATTTTGCAAAATTTTTTGTTTGACGTTTAGATATAAATTTTGCGACTTAACACGGCACAATGTGTGTGTGTGGTTCAACGATTTTACGTTTTATTATATGCTTCGTTCTAAATTTTGCGAGTTAACATGGGGCAACATATGTGTGTGGTTCAGTGTGTTTACTTCGTCTATTTTTTTCTCGTTTAATAAGTTCGTCACAATGTGCGAGTCCTAAATCGAGTTAGTTATTATTTTCTATTTTTATATGTCGGTCTAATTTTTCCACGTTAAGACGCTGCAACTTCAATGTTGGTGGTCGTTAGCTATAGTGTAGCATTAGTGCTATTTATTATGGTTTTACACCTCCGCCGCAACCCGAGGAGCTTAATACGATAGGTTATTTATATGGATACAAGTCATGTAACGTAGTAATTATGATACCATTAATTGTATTGAGATTATTTGGTGAATTACTTATTTGTATAAGATGTAATACAGACTTAACCGACAAAAACATCTTTAACACATTGTAAATGTGAATCTAATCAGCATGTCAATTTCCTTGGTCGCGGTGCAACGCCCGCGGTTCAATCTTCTAGCTATTTTCTTAATCTTGAACCATGAGATTATATTCGTCTATTCATTTGAAAACTTCGTGCATAAAACAAAATCCACTAAGTATTCTTTTTTTTATCATTTAAAACTTCATGTGATTAAACTTAAGAGTATATCATCACTTGATGACTATTTTACACTTTTTTTAAATCAAAATCAACTAGATGTTTAAAAAATTAAAAGTAAAGTTTCATTTTGCTTCAATATCTGTTTTGTCACATATTCAGAGTTTGCTTTTATGGGCTTTGGCCCTTTTGTATTCGGACTTTTGTAGTCCGGACATGTCTTGTATATATACTTTTAGTGAAATGACAAGACGCAAATTTCTTTTGTGGAAAGTTTGTGCCTCAAGAAAACCATAATCATTACGGTGTGTATTGTCTGGCGGCTACTGTGTGTGACGTCACTCATCATCTTCATCTGAGAATACTCTGTATATTCTCAGATCATTCTCATTCTCCTTGTTCTTGATCCAATATTTTACAATGGTTGATTGCTAGGTGGATTCCGCACACTTAGTGATTGTGTTCATTGAGTGAGATCCTAGGTTAGGTGACCTTTCACTAATTATTATTTTTTATAGAATTATAAAAGTGATTAAAAAAACCTAAAAGCTAAACGTTCTTAAAAAAATCTTTTAGTTTAAAGTAGTTTTCTTAGACCTAAAACTATAAATTAAAAACAAAAATTAAAAAGTAAATTTCAAGGATTGTCCTTTATCTTTATACTCATTTTTCAGGTGCTGTCCTTTATGTTCAAAATTGACGAGTTTTGTCTTTTATATTTTCATATCATACACGTTTTGTCCTTTAGGCCTAACCCAGTTAGTTTTTTCAGTTAAATTTGGTCATATGCTTTGCACATGAGGGCATTTTTGTCAATTCAAAGGTAAGTTCAACGGCAGATTTACAGCTCAAAGCTTCTGCAACCTTTGAATTGACTAAAATGCCCTCATATGCAAAGCACATGACCAAATTTAACTGAAAAAACTGAATTAGACCTAAAGGACAAAACGTGTATGATATAAAAACATAAAGGACAAAACTCGTCAATTTTGAACATAAAGAATAACGTCTGAAAATAGGTATAAAAATAAAGAACAGAAATTCATTCAAAATTAAACATAACAAAGAGATCACCTATTTGGTGTCCAATCCGGATCGTTTTCACACTTTTGTTTTACCAATTTTTATCTCCCTTGGATTATTAAATGATCTTGGTATCCACGTAAACATATATAACCTTAAATTATGTGGCCACAAAATGGTTCTTAAGATTCATTGTCTCTTTATTTGTCACACGTACCCTCACCATCAACATTAAAAATTCCTACTTATTTTAATGCAGATACGAGTATGATACTAGTCAAACTTCAAACACCATCTTTATATATTTGCAAATTTAATTTTTGATTTTATGATATATTTATTTGTGTATTTACCAGTTTAGTTCCATTCTTTACATAATACGTCTAATTCAATAAAGCTTGTATACAATATATTAGTTTTACGTTATTAATATGCACATATATTAAAGTTAACTTAAAATAGATGTAAATAACATAATTAGCTTGTTGTTTTAACATAATTAGTAACTTTTAATTAGATACTTATAAGCAAGGGCAGACTTAGGTAGAGGCCTGGGTGGACGGGTGCACCACTTGAAAAAAAGATTTTAGTATATTTTATAGGGTAAAATTCTGATCGCATCCCATGAAAATTTGGTTAAATGCCTCGTTTGCACCCCTTGAAAATATTTCCTGGGTTTGCCACTGCTTATAGGCCTATGTATATACATACAAACATATCCCATACAAATGTCTTTTTTAAAAGTAGGAAGAAGATATTTTAAGCGTTGATTAATTGAATTAAGGGCTAAGATTGATTACACATCATGAATTGAGATCCTGTACAAACAATACTAACCGTACGAACGGATATGAGCCATTGATAGTATATTGATTATAAACAAAAACCCTACAATTAATAATTAACACTAGGGTAAATTACACTTTTCGTCCTTTATATTTGTATCGGATTGCAACGGATGACCTTTAACTTCAATAATTACAGTCACAGTCCTTTATTTGGAAAACTTATTACACCCTACGTTCTTTGACCCTAACCTTGTTAAAATTTTCAGTTAAGTTAAGTATGACATATGCTATGCACACGAGGGCATTTACGTCTTTTTATCCATAATCTCTCTAAAACACCATTCCCCAATCCTAAAACACCATAATCCTTTCCTTGACCCCAGAATTACACAAAAAAACTTATCCAACCACCATAATAATCTACTCCGTAATAATCATTGACAAAATTGCACAAAAAACTCTTCCCCTGTTCTTGTTGGCTCAGATTTACACACATGCTAAGATTCAGTGGCTTAACCTTTGCTTTATATTCTTCATCTCTGATAACAAAACCTTCATCTCCTCCAATATTATCTTCATTTTCTTTGACCATCTTCTTTAACTCATCTTCTCCACAAATTTTGTAATTATCCGCAAACAAATATCTGTATGGAGCAGATCTAGATCTCGTCAACAAACCGACATTTCTTGGTGGTGGTTTTACAATCAATCATCGTTAAAAGCTCTGATTACATCTCCGATTCCATGTTCAACTTAATTCAAAATCATTTCTTGTAATTTCTCTGATTTTCTACAACAATCGCATTTGAAAGTATGCACAGATCTGCCCTTATCATGGTTCGATTCAGATCTGCCTCAGATCTCTGGCGGTGAAGAACTAGATCTCCAGCGAAGCAGGGATTTGCGTTGAAGAACTAGATCTTCGACGGATCAGGGCTGTGCGATGAATATGGAAGTCGAAGTTGGGGGTTGTCTGAAGTTTTAGAAAGAGAGAGAGAGAGAGAGAGTTGAGAGAGTAAGATGATTTTTATATTTATATGTAATTTTTAATTTTTTTGTTAAATATATTTTAAATAAATGAGTGAAATTACCAATCTACCCTCATGTGCAAGACACATGTTATGACTTAACTTAAAATTTTAACTTGTTTGGTGCTAAAGGACGAAAGGTGTTACGAGTTTTTTAAATAAAGGACTGTGACTGTAATTATTGAAGTTAAAGGTTATCCGTTGCAATCCGATACAAACATAAAGGACGAAAAGTGTAATTTACCCTTAATACTATCAATTTAGGGGTATTTTAGTCATTTAGCTATTTCCCGTTAAATACTAATTCTATCAAGTTTTTTTTAAACTAAAATAACTTTTATATACTTCATTATGTTTATGTTTGAAGAAAAAATTATACAATAAAATCAAGCATTTTTTATCTTTAATATGAGTACCATATTGATATACTTTTTTTATCTATAAAAATGACTTTTAAAAAAGTTACAAAAAGGTGTTTTATAATTATGCTAGTTATATAGTTGGAATTTGCTAATATGAAAAAAATGTATTTTGTTGATTTTAAATCTATACGTAAGTTCTTATTTTGTTGTGTAATTTTTATGTGTTGCTATTTTTTTCCTTTTATGTTGTTATTGGGAGCCTATTTGGTATAAATCTGTTTTCTACTAGTTATATAACAGTATATGCTATCTATAAATTAAAACAAAAACATGAAATTATGCAAGTATGTAACATTATGTGTTGTTTATAAAATAAAGTAAAAATGAAATTGTGCTAATTATGTAATAGTATCTGTTGTTTACAAAATAAAAAAATATATGAAATTGTGCTGATTACGGTGCTAATTAATGTGTTGATTACAGTGTTATGCTGATTACGGGATGTGCTGACGGTGGTGGTGTGGGATGTTATTGTCGGATGTGCTGACGGTGGTGTTACCGTGTTGATTAAGGTGCTGATGTTGACGATGTGCTGATTACGGTGTTGACGATGATGCTGATTACAGTGCTGATGATGATGTTGATTACAATGCTAATGATGATGAAGAATAGATTAGGATTTTGGGATTTGAATTAATCTTGAATATTTATGGATAATTTAATTATTGTTTTTTAATTAGATATAAATAAAAGGGTATGAAAAGTCTAAAATACCCTTAAATCAATTTTTTAATTGAGGACGCATGTCATTAAACTATTGATTCTTATAGTTTATATAAAGATACATGTTTGTATATGATTCTATACCTACACCGCATTACTAACAATAACTATACTATCTAATGAGATTCAAGGGTGTTTTAGTCATTTTCTCATTTTTCATTAACTACTAATTTCACCTGGTGTTTAAAACTAAAATAACTTTTATATCATTTAGTATTTTATTAAAAAATAATACCATAAAATCAAGCATTTTTTATCCTTAACATGAGTATAATATTACTATACATTTTTAAAACATGACATTTTTTTTAAAAAAAAGTTGCGAAATAGTGTTTTATAACTGTGCTAATAAGTATAACCAACACATATATAAGCAACACATAAATTTCTATAATTAGCACATATCTATATAATTATAACCAGCACATAATTTATATAAGCAACACATGAATTTTATAACCAACACATACTTGTATAATCATAACCAGTGCATATACAAGCAACACATGAATTTGATACTGATTCCATAATTTTATGAATTTTTAGGAACCAACTTTAAAATAAAATATAAAAATATGAATTTTACAGCTTCTTGTTTGGCTTGTGTACTTTCTATATTTACATAGAAGCTTTGATCATTAAAAAAGTTATGAATGGTTATTATATCGTTAACCAATTGATTTAATACGAAATTAAGTAAAATAATTTTTTTATTTGTTTACTTATTTAAGTTCATCATGCAAATTATCATAAAAATTTTTAGAAAAACTGAGATAAATTATCACATTAAAAAAATGTTATTTCAAATAAAACGTTAAATCGTTGGATAAGATATGTTTTTTATCCATTTTTATCATTAGTATATTTTTGTTTTTTGTTTTCTTTTAACTGATAATTTTCCATATATCTTTTTCTATCATACTATGTTATTATTGAGTGCACAATGACATGAATAATAAAATTTCACATTTTTTAATAAGAATTTTCAAATAAACTTACTTTTTTTACTTAAAAAAACTTTTATATAAGTCTTGAAATATCACAAAGTTTAATAATGTGTTCGTTATAATATTAAGAAAAAGGAAGAATCATAATTATAATTGTTTTAAAAAAAATATCAAAACACATTTCCCCTTAATTACATCAGCAAAATTTATATATCTATATATATATCAAGCCAAGGAATAAATATATGCCCTTTCTTCTCTTGTGATCCTCCATAATCCTCCATAAATACGCCCATCCTGTCTCTCTCACACTCCCTCCCTCCCTCCTGCCCACTACTATAGTTCAAGAAAGTTTATGTGATCATGGTATGTCAAAAACACCCTCTTTGCTAATTCTGTATATGCTTAATTCTCATGTAACTTATACTCTCTACTTCATGTTTATAAAGAATTACATAATTATTGCATGGTATATATGCTTATAGGGAATCCGAAAGCCTGCTTGGTTAGAAGCACTATACAATCAGATATTCTTTCAAGCTTGCACAATTCATGAGAACTCAAAGAAGAACGAGAAGAATATTTGTTGTTTGGATTGTTGTATAAGCATATGTCCACACTGTGTGCACATTCATCGCTTCCATAGACTTCTACAAGTTCGACGTTATGTATATCATGACGTCGTGCGACTAGAAGATCTAGAAAGACTTATCGACTGCTCGAATGTTCAAGTAAGCAACAAAATAATAAGGATTTTGATTCAATTCTATAATTAACTAGTTAGTATAATTTAATTCATGGTAGAATAATACGTGTTGTTTTGGCTGATAAATGTATCTCATTATCAGGCTTATACCATTAATAGTGCAAAGGTTGTGTTCATCAAGAAGAGACCTCAGAATAGGCAATTCAAAGGCTCAGGGAATTTTTGCACTTCTTGTGATAGAAGCCTTCAAGAGCCATTTATCCATTGCTCTTTAGGGTGCAAGGTATCTTAATTAATTTGGTTTCCATATTCTTCATATATATTTCTTCAATTCCAAAAACATGTATTGGCTACTGAATTTTGCTACTGGTTACGGAATTTTGCTAAGGAAAAAAAACCGTCACAATTTTGCTACTTAGTTTTGGATTTGACCGTAACAAATACCTATTTTTGTAGCGATGGAATTGGATTTCAAGCTTAATTTTAATCCAAGGATGTGTTTTGTTCAGGATCCAAAACTCAATTTCCATCTTATTAAACACTAAAAAATATTGAATTTTACTTAAAAAGATTAGTTGTGTAATTTTCTTGTAGATAGATCACCAAAAAATACCTTTTGGTTTTCAAAATTGAATATGATCCTCATAAAGATTAGTGTTACATATGATGACCATAAAGATTAGGGTTCAATTTTTTAAAAATTTTTCTACTTTTTGTTATTTTTAGCTAATTTTGTTTGTAGGAGATCGTTATACTAGCTCATTTGTTTAACCGAATAAATTATAGAAAATGAAAATGGAAGATGAGAATTATGCAAATCAACTAATTCTTAAATTTCATAAAGAAAACTAATGTTTTTCTTTTATATGTTTAATCTAGCTAGAACCAGAAGAACCAAAATTCCATCTTTAACTTGCAACAAGCTTGAATTATTGATCATAAAAGCGATATCATATATACTCATAATTTGAGTATGTATATGGATATATTATATGTTAGTGCATGTATATGTGTATGTGTATATATGCATATATCTCTTTTGAGAAAAAATAAATTCTGAATTTGTTTTTTTTTTTTTTTTTTTTTTTTTGAATGGCTTCGGTTGTTATAATTAGCATATATTAATTAAAGTGTAATTGGGTTTGAATTTTATTAGGTGGATTTTGTGCTCAACCATTATAGAGACCTCACACCATTCCTAAGGGTATGCAAAACATTACAACTTGGCCCTGATTTCATCCTTCCTAACGATACTTGGGACGATGACATAACAAACGAGACGCACTCAACTATCGTGGACTCTGATGACCCGATGAGCTCAGGGTCGGGCTCATTTGGGTCCGAACCTATGAGCATCATGTGCACCGGGTTCGTAAGAAAGAAAAGGAGTGGATTATATAGTTGTGAAAGGTTTTCTAGTAAGGTTCACTCTGAAGAAGATATGGCCACAAGCATGAGTAGAAGAAAGGGAATTCCTCAAAGATCACCAATGTGTTGAGAAATTAGAGATAATTTAATAATACATAACCTCTTTTCTTTTTTTGTATTTCTATCGTTTGTTTCTATTTTTTCTAAATATTTTAAGATACTTTTACTCATGCAACCACTCTCTCTTTCTCTCTATGATGTTTTTTATAGGTTAATTAATTACTTGGTCGGGGTGTTTTGTCTTAATGGCATCACGTGATTCCCAATTCCAAGCAATGGTTTTGTACATTTTAGTAAGAATTTAACCCATTATTTTATTTAAATATTATAAATTACATTCACGAATTCAAGGGCTTCATAACCTTTCCATCACTTTATTAATTTATCACATTATTTTATTCTTATAATTTTAACAATTAAAGAACCTAAAATATGAAGAAAAGTTTGGTGATATATGTAAATAACAATTAAAGAAACCTAAAATATGAAGAAAAGTTTGGTGATATATGTAAAAAAAATAAGGTGTTGGTTTGATAGAAAAGATCTGAGCGTAGACAATGTTTTGGAACTCGAGTCTAACCCTACTTTCGAAGTGTTTTGCATCCCAATGTGTTTGATAACCGACTTAATGTGCTTCTTGGATTCCCTTCTTAAATTATTATTATATTTTAATCATAATATTCATGTATATTTTATGAAAATTCAGTAATAATTCGTGTATACGTTTGTATACAACAGGATGGTAGAAGGAACAAATATAGAAACTAAATTAATTCAACATAGAATTTGAAGTTATTTTAAAGCGTAATTTCTTGGATTATATACTAAACTCGGTATGTATCTTTGTTTACATCATGATGTTTCCAAATCAATGTTCTAAAAGTTTCCTTTGACTTTGACTATATGTGGCACAGGGCATAGGGTATAGGTGTTGAACATACGGACATATTGTTTCGGAAAATACAGTTTTCTAAATGTTAAATTTATATATTATATCAATATATCAATAATAACTAAAAAAGACAATCCCTATTATATTAAACTATTCCAAAAGTAATTATAATTTTTTAATTCCTACAATAAACAAATATATATGTAAGATATATATTATGTTTAATATTTAATCTAGTAGCCATTATAATCATTTACATTATATAGATCAAAATATATAATAACCTATTAAATAATTAGTTGGTAATTGTTGATGGACCATATTACCCTTGTTAACTAATTGGGTTTTCTCTTGGGTGCTTATATAAGGAGAATTATGTAGAGGTTAAAAGGTTGCACACTTACACATAACCTAATAAGCATAACATTAATCGGCCTCTTCTCCATAACCGAATCCCCTATTCGGTTCTCATCATCACCATCATTAGTCAGCACCCTAAGGAGGAACCATATCACACTGACAACTATGTCGAACTCGATGGCATCTTCTATCACTGGATTCTCCACTGCACTGTCTGCTGTAACGGGTATGTTTTCATGTTTTCCATTATGATTAAACAGAACTGATCCAACATGTGGTATCAGAGCATATGTTGATTAGTCAGTTATGTTTCGTATCCATTCAATTCTAGGATAGAAATCTGGAAAAGGGAATTTTGATAACTTAATAAACCTAACAGCCGGTTTCGAGTCATAAAGATCCACTCAAGATCTCTTTTTCGAGGAAAAGAATTTGTTTTAAATGTCTCGAAATCAAAACGTGTAAACTTATAACCGAAATCTGTCTTAGAAAAGCCTTAAAATTCAGGTTTCGGGTTCCAGAATTTATGTTTTATTTTTCAGGGTTCATCATGTTCTTAGGAAAATTCGAAAATTCCTTTATGTTTTGGAATGTAATTAGGATTGATGAGTGTTTTTTTTCCTGTTTGATCTAATTTTATCTTTTAAGTTTATTCGAAAACTGTTAAAAAGATATACAGTTATAATTTTCGAAATCCTTGATAAATTTAGATCAACAATAAAACAGGAAACATTATCACACAATCCCTTAAATTTCGAGTCTTCAGTTATTATCACATTAACAGCTGTTAACAGGAAGTTTCGAAGTCCCTTTCAATAAGCCGAGACCAAGATCTCGACTCGAGACCACGAGATCTCGACTCGAAATCATAAATTTTCTCAAATATTCACAACTCGAGACAACGATTTCGACTCGAGACCACTAAGGTTTCGACTAAGGGCTTCAATCTTCACAACTCGAGACCATGGTTGCGACTCGAGACCTCATAAGGAGTCGAGATCTCATAATTCACATCAGTCGAGACCATGATTACGACTCGAGACACTGAGGTTGCGACTCGAGACCTTAATGAGTCGAGACCTCATAATGATGAGTCGAGACCTCATAATGATGAGTCGAGACTTGACTCGAGATCTCACTCAAGATCTCATAACTGAGTCGAGATCTGACTCGAAACCTCATTATTTTAGGCTGTTTAATGTGAACTAAGATTTAGCTCGGGGCTTCGCCCCGAACCCCGTTTTTGTAATTACTTAGTTAATTAATCAGAATCAGATAATGTTTTACAAAACCAAAATAGCTTAACTTGAATGAGTTTTGTTGTATCATTTATGGCCAAAGCTGATTTGATACATCTACTTATCATTCAAGTGTTACGAAAGCTATGTTAAGTGTGCATCATAAACATGAATGTCTTAATATCTGGCCAAAGCTGATTTAATTCCTTGATAGATGGCATACTTAACAAGTGCATAACTAAAGTGATTGTCTCAATTTCTGGCCAAAGCTGATTTGTTACAATCACTTTGCACACATGCTTAGATGATTACACTTCTGGCCAAAGCTGATTTGTCTTCGTTTAAGTAGAATTTTAGCTAAGTCTATTATTTTGATGTTAGTAATAGACAATATCACAGCTTCATAACGTAAAATGGTCATTATTTATGCCTGCCTTAGTTTAACGTGCCCTTAGATCACATTAGGACTTCTTCCTTAGTATCATAACTTGCTCATCTTATTTCCACTATCAGCGCCCAATTGTGGGATTCCACCTTTGACTGGTGATAACTTTGCTGCATGGAAGGATGCTCTCATGCTTACGCTTGGATTGCTGGACTTTGACTATGCTCTAAGAGAGAATAAGCCAGCGGACCTTACTACACAAAGTACTGTTGCTGAGCAGTTAACTCATGAAAAGTGGACTAGGTGTAACCGCATGTCTCTCATGTTCATGAAGCAATCCATAAGCAATGCAATCAGGGGAGCCATTCCTGATTCTGAAGATGCTAAAACCTACTTGGCTTCTGTGGAGGCGCAGTTCAAAGGGACGTCTAAAGCACACGCTAGTACCCTTATTCTCAAGCTGGTGACAACTAAGTATGACGGGAGGAGCGGCATTCGCGAGCACATCATGATGATGAATGACATGGCCAATAAGTTGAAGGGACTGGAAATGGAAATCAGTGATGGTTTCCTTGTTCATTTCATCATTACTTCGCTTCCTTCGTCCTTTGAAGCATTCAAGATCAATTACAACACTCAGAAGGACAAATGGACGATGAGTGAGTTGGTCGCCATGTGCGTACAGGAGGAAGAGCGTATGAGGATGGATCGCACTACCAATGTTGCTAACTTCACCACCTCCAACTCTAAGAAAAGGAAGAACAATCATCAGAGGAAGGATACTTCAAAAGTCCAAAGGCCTAATCCTAATCCTAATACAAGTGCACCTTCCAGCTCTAAGAACTCCTTAGGCAGAATCCACTGCAAGTTCCGTAAAAAGGCAGGACACATGCAGAAGGAATGCCCTGACTTTAAGGAGTGGCTAGCTAAGAAAGGTAACGATTATTTTATGATACTTGAGTCCTATAATTTAAGTGTTCCTGCTAATTCTTGGTGGTTTGATTCTGGTTCTATGGTTCATGTTACCAATTTAACTCAGGGATTCCTTACAATCCGAAAGCTGGAAAGAAACCAAAGAACGTTTAAGGTTAGGGATGATCGAGAATTAGAAGTGAAGGCCATTGGAACATTACAATTATTTATGAAAACTGGTTTATGTATTAAACTTTATGATACCTTATATGTTCCTGAGGTAACTCGGAACCTTGTATCATGACCAAAGTTAGACATGGACGGTTTTATTGTTTCCCATGGTCATTGCAAACTCTCTATCCTCTATGATTCTGTTCTTTATGGTACTGGTATTCTGGATGGTGGTCTCTATAGATTAGAACTAGATGATGGCTTTTCCAAATCTTTGTTGTCATATAACATTAATGAATCACTCACAAAGATGAAAGAGAAACGAGACTTAGAAACTTCATCCATGTTGTGGCATCAACGTTTAGGCCACATCTCAAGAGAACGATTAAATCGTCTCGTAAAGGATGAAGTCTTACCTCCTCTCGATTTCTCTGATTTTGGAACATGTGTCAAATGTCTTAAAGGTAAAATGACATTAGCGAATAAGAAAGGTGCCACTAGGAACTCTAATTTATTAGAACTCATTCACACTGACATTAGTGGTCCCTATCAAATTGCTGGCATAACAGGACATACTTCATTTATCACTTTTATTGATGATTATTCTCGTTACATGTACTTGTATCTAATTAAGGAAAAGTCTAAATCTCTTACAACTTTTAAAGATTATAAGGCTGAAGTTGAAAAGCAATTAGATCGTTAGATTAAAGTCGTGAGATCAGATAGAGGCGGTGAATATTATGGAAGACATACTGATCTGGGTCAAGCTCCTTGTCCATTTTATGAGTTTTGTAAGGGCCAGGGGATTGTGAACCAATACACCATGCCTGGTACACCTCAGCAGAACGGTGTCGCTGAACGAAGAAACCGTACCCTTATGAACATGGTGCGCAGTATGTTAGCCAACACTAATTTACCATTATTCCTCTGGACTGAAGCGTTAAAAGCAGCTGTTCATATACTTAATAGAGTTCCCTCTAAGTCTGTCCCTAAAACTCCTTATGAACTTTGGACAGGAAGGAAACCGAGTCTTAAATATATGAAAGTATGGGGCTGCGTTGCTGAAGCAAAACTTTACAATCCTTTCCTAAGGAAACTTGACCCTAAAACAGTTACCTGTTTCTTTATCGGGTATCCTGATAATTCTAAGGGTTATCGTTTCTATTGTCCTTTCCATGTCACCCGTATTATTGAAACCAAGCGTGCTGTGTTCCTGGAGGATTTCAAGGTCAGTGGGAGCAGTACTAACCCTTACGAAGAATTGCAAGAAGTACAAGACGCGGGGGGAGAGACTCATCGCTTACCATTACTCCAATTACTCCTCTTGTACCCAATGCAACTACTGCACCTGAAGCTACTGCACCAACTCCAAATTCACCTCTACAAGCAGAACCCATTATACCTCATGACGAAGGCACATCAAACACTCAAAACCAAGACAACGCTGAACCCGATAATCCACTCAGGAGGTCATCTAGGCAAAGAAGGCCTACTAATTGGGATGATTATGTTACCTACCTGACTGAAATGGATCCCGAAAAGCTCAATGATCCTATCTCTTACAATGAAGCCATTAGCAGTGATCAGTCTTCTGAATGGAATAAAGCAATGATTGATGAGCTTGAATCCATGAAGAAAAATGACATTTGGGATTTGGTAGAATTACCCAACGGTGTCAAACCAGTAGGATGTAAATGGGTGTTCAAAACAAAACTGGATCCGAATGGGAACGTTAAACGCTTCAAAGCGAGATTGGTTGCAAAGGGCTACACTCAGAAAGAGGGAACTGATTATCAAGAGACGTTTTCACCTGTCTCTCGTAAAGATTTATTAAGGATCGTCATGGCCCTAGTAGCTCATTTTGATTTAGAGTTACATCAGATGGACGTTAAAACCGCTTTCCTTAACGGAGACTTGGACGAAGATGTTTACATGAAACAACCTGAAGGCTTTAAACCTGAAGGTCAGGAGCATCTAGTCTGTAAGTTGAAGAAATCCATTTACAGGTTAAAACAAGCATCACGTCAGTGGTACCTCAAGTTTGATGAAGTCATGAAGAAACAAGGTTTTATGAAGAATCAAGTGGATCAATGCACCTACCTCAAGATGAGTGGGAGCAACTTTACTATACTTGTCCTTTACGTAGATGATATTCTATTGGCAAGTAATAGTTTAGACATGTTGCATGAGTTGAAGCGGTTACTCTCGCATAACTTCGACATGAAGGATCTTGGAGATGCTTCTTACGTTATTGGCATCGAAATCCACTAAGATAGACACAAAGGGATCTTAGGATTGTCTTAAAAGGCTTTCATAGATCGTGGCCTTACACGTTACAACATGCAACAGTGCAAACCCTCCGTCGCTCCAGTAGTTAAAGGAGATGTTTTCGGTTCATTCCAGTGTCCGACAACAGAGGTTGAGAAGGAGCAAATGAGCCAGAGATACCTTACGTGTCAGTAGTCGGGAGCCTGATGTATGCTCAAGTCTGTACTCGCCCAGATATCGCTTATATTACTGGAATGCTAGGCCGTTATAAGACTAATCCTGGCCTGGATCACTAGAAAGCAGCTAAGAAGGTACTTCGATATCTGCAAGGGACGAAAGACTATAAACTGACTTATAGAAGAAGTGATCATTTAGAAGTGGTGGGCTATTCTGATTCTGACTTTGCCAAATGCAAAGATGACAAGAAATCCACTTCGGGCTATATCTTTATGTTAGCAGGCGGCCCTATCTCATGGAAGAGTCATAAACAACAGTTGACCACAACTTCCACAATGATGGCAGAGTACATTGATGTTTATAACGTAACCTGTCATGGAATGTTGCTTAGAATCTGATCACTGGACTCAAAATCGTTAATTCCATTTCTAGACCATTGAAGCTTTATTGTGATAACTCAGTTGCCGTTAGTTTCTCGAGCAGTAACAGTTCGACTGGAGCTAGTTTATATCTCGATACAAAATATCTGTTCGTACGTGAAAGAGTTGAGGAAAATAATCTTTGTATCGAGTATATTAGTACTAAAGATATGCTTGCGGATCCGATGACTAAAGGTCTCCCTCCTAAGGTTTACGAAGAACATGTTCGGAATATGGGATTTAGTAAAGACCTTATTTAAGAATATTGTACTAGCTTATGTTTTATGATTAATGAAATTTCCTCAGTTTGATTTTGTATGTCTCTTAGAATATGTTCAACCGGTATAATGACATATAGACAAATAAAGTTACAAATCAAACAAAGGGCTTATGCGTATTTTGATCATGACGATTAGGTTTTAAATTAAGGCTATAGTATGACTAATGGGGGTCCTGAGTCGCATAATGATCCAACGGTTGTATTTCTCTGCTATAGTACTTGTTTAAGGCTAAAATAAGTGTTAACTCCTGATCAGGCTTATCTAGTACTCATAGTAAATGATTACTCGGCTAAGTGGGAGAATGTAAGATTAAATATATTATGTTTAATATTTAATCTAGTAGCTATTATAATCATTTACATTATATAGATCAAAATATATAATAACCTATTAAATAATTAGTTGGTAATTGTTGATGGACCATATTATCCTTATTAACTAATTGGGTTTCCTCTTGGGTTCTTATATAAGGAGAATTATGTAGAGGTTAAAAGGTTACACACTTAGACATAACCTAATAAGCATAACATCAATCGGCCTCTTCTCCATAACCCAATCCCCTATTTGGTTCTCATCATCACCATCATTAGTCAGCACCCTAAGGAGGAACCAGATCACACTGACAACTATGTCAAACTCGATGGCATCTTTTATCACTGGATTCTCCACTGCACTGTCTGTTGTAACAGGTATGTTTTCATATTTTTCATTATGATTAAACAGAACTGATCCAACAATATATACATATTAAATTTATATTTATTATACTTAATAAAACCAATAAACAAAATTTCTTATATGACACATGACACAATATTAGGAAACCTTGATTTTTGTTTTTTCGTCTAAGGTGTATACCTATTTAATTTATAAGCGGATTTTATCCGTTTCAATTTATCTGATTTCCCTTTCAATATTGCATTTAATACATTCCTTATGTTTTTGTCAACCACGCACGTTTTTTCATTATTTAAAATTTACCACTTTTATAAAACTTATAACTCACCGTTATTTTATTTCTCTTTTTTTTTTTTAAATTTAAAAGTTGTGATTCTCATTTTCGGCTTTTGCCTTTTATAATCCTACATTTTTAAAACTATAAAATAAAATATAGTTTTACTAATTTAAATCGTGTAATACATGATATTCGAACCTAGTGTTATAATAAAAGAAGGAATGTAGGGAGAGAAAACGTTATATTATATGACTATTTTGAGATTAGCATAACTTGTATACAAATGGTTTGTATAGTAGTGACAAGTTATTATAAAAATTTATCTCTTTTTATTAAGTCTCATAATGAATAAAATGTCAAAATGTATTACATTAAGAAGTAGGATTAGTGAGTGTATGAGTTACTGTTGAAAAAAAAGGTTTTATACTCATTTTTTCAGTAAGTTCCTACTTTTTGGAAACGTGTATATATATATATAGTTACTTCATATATTAATAATGATTATAACTACGGGTTACGTGACATCATAGTCATGTATCCATTTTGGCTCTTATGTCTATTTTAATCAATCTAGCTAGAGAAAACATTGTACGTGAGTTGACTCTTGCATATACCTTTTCTTTGTGTATTGTCAACATAACGTATGAAATTCAATAAAGGTGTCGGCAAGAATCATATTGTACATTCTATACTTTTTTGGAATGACCAACAAAATAACTGGATAAGCATCCTAGGATGCCCTAAATCGAGCAAATGCATCCCTTCCTCCATAACGATCAGAGTTGGATGCATACCCGAGCCACCAAGCCACCAGTTCCGGGGAAAACCCGTTGCCCAAAGGCCCACTGCAGTAAAACCTTGTTCGGCTCAGTTTCAAACTGGCGACCTCCAAAGAGGACCAGTTCTAAACTTCATTGTCACTACCAATGTCCTTCAAAGTGATGCTAGTGGGAGTTGAACTTGGGACCTCAAGAAGAGAAAACAAGTAACCAACCATTAGACCAACTTGTTAGGACATTCTATACTAATATGGGTTTTAGTATCCACAATTAGTACTATTTAGACACATTTAAACGCACCAATAGATTATTTTGAGTCGGTCGTATTTTATCATTGATGGTATCTATGTATATCGGACATCTTTAGAATCACAAGAACAAGCGTTGTATTATGGTGGGTTTGTAAGATCAATCATGTTAGAGATTCATTGGAAGTCAACAACTTATATATCTTAAGTGTTGGATATTTTAGTGTAATCGGGGGATTATCTTGGTGACCAAAGGGAATTATAATACACATCGAACAAGTTAGGAGGTGTTGGAGTACACGCATGTTCAGGTTGTTATAATTCCGGTGTTCGGCGGAGCCCCTATAAGACCCGTACTTAACTAAATGAGAATTAATAAAAGATTTGCATTTGTATAAAAGTAATGCAAATAAGCATCCATTAAAATTTCAAGTTTGATAAAAAAACTTTACAACATATCGTTACAAAACTTAGAATTTCATGAAACTTCATAAGGTTTCTAAACATTTTAACATACTATCATATATAGATTTAATATTCAAAAGAACAAAATGTGGAAACGTGACTTTTAGACGTGTTCGGTCCTTCATTTAGCTTGATCTTCATCCGTAAAGTCCTAGCTGTCACTTATACACCAAATATCAACTCGTAGGTTATTTATATGATGCTTAGACATGGTTTAGTAACCCAAGTTTATCAAAGCAACAAACAAAAACAAGTTAACTGAATCTCGCTGTAAGCCACGACATGTGTGTCATAGCCTACGGAACACTTAAACAACAAATAAGCAGAGAATGTTTACCATAGCCAACGACAGTCAGCCGCAGGTTACGGCTTGCTACTGCGGATTTGTTTTCTTGTTTTGCCCTTTTAAACGAAAACTTCCATATCTTTTTGTATACTTATTCATTTAACCTC
Organism: Helianthus annuus; assembly: GCF_002127325.2. Taxonomy (NCBI): domain Eukaryota; kingdom Viridiplantae; phylum Streptophyta; class Magnoliopsida; order Asterales; family Asteraceae; genus Helianthus; species Helianthus annuus. Next base: position 20,106,927 of record NC_035435.2, on the reverse strand, counting down.
AAGTTTATTTCTACGTGATCGTAAATTAATCACCAACATTTTAGACTCAAAATCTGCAACCCGGAATAATGACTCTTACGCTTTATGCTATCGGCTCACTATTAATTCATGAAATTATTCGACCCGTTATCATATTTAGCTATGTTAACCACATCTTATGGTAAGGATCAATTCCTTGCTGATTTTAACCCTCCTTCGAGTATACTAAACTTGCGTTTACGCTCCCGTTACCCGGTTTGCGTTTTCGAATTGTTTTGACCCGTTTGATTGCTTTAACCAAAGGAAAACTTATTTTAACCCATATCTTAAATTCACCATTTATAACCTGCGTTCCAGTTACCTGGTTTACGCTTTCGACTCGTTTAGTCGTTCATGTGAAATCCATCATTTATGAACTAGCCAAACATATCATTATTCGCTATTTTGATCCATTTGGTTGTTCGTGTGAAATCCATCACTTATGAACTAACCAAACACATCATTATTCACTACTTATCCATTCGGTTCATTCGTGTGAAATCCACTTATGAATGAACCAAATTACACGAGTATTACTTCATTAATCAACATATATCAATACAAATCTATTAATAAAATCCTACGAAGCATAAAGCCATATACCTTAGAGCTTCCCTTTAAGTCGCGTATCGCTCCTGGCTTTATCACCCGCCTTCTCACTCGAGTCGCCTATAGTGAACAACCCGGCTAATTGTTAAATTTCCATTATAAGAATCATTATCACCAAATTTCGACACACCTTGAATTACTCTAGCTTTGGTGATTAGTTATTGCAGTTCATGCACTAAGTTTAGACTCGATTTCCCTTTCGATTTTAAGAAATTTATGATTTTAGGTTATGGGGAGCTTTTCTCCCTTTCTTCCCCTTGTTCTGGTCGACCAAAACACACATCAGTGTGTGTTTTTGGTGTTGTTCACCTCTTTAACATTTTAGTTTCAAAGTTGACAAGTATGGTCCCCTAAGTTTAGTTCTTGACAATTATACATTGTAACTTGATTTTTTAAATAACCTAATTCTTGGGCTAACTAGGTTATTTTTCTTTAGCTATTATGTAATAATAATATATGCAGATGTATGTATATATATACACATATTTATATTATTTGATATTTTTTGGGTGTTACAAGTCCACCCCCCTTAAAAAGGTTTCGTCCCCGAAACATGTATACGTACCAAAGAGTGAAGGGTAGAGTCGTCTCATTTTATTTTCGGACTCCCAAGTGGTGTCCGATCCATTCTGATGCTCCCATCTGACCTTCACTTGGTCAATTTCCTTGTTTCTTAATCCTTTGACCTTTCGGTCAAGAATTTCAATCGGTTTAGCTTTCTAGCTAAGTTTGTCATCGACTTCAATATCATCAAGTGGTACGTAAGTCGTCTCATCTGCCAAGCATTTGCGAAGGTGTGATACGTGGAAGGTGTTATGTATCACACTTAACTCATCTGGAAGTTCTAGTCGGTAAGCCACCTTGCCCACCTGACTAATAATCTTAAATGGCCCGATAAACCGTGAGCTCAACTTTCCCCTCTTTATAAATCGAATGATCCCCTTCCATGGAGATACCTTGAGCATTACCCTATCGCCTATTTGAAATTCGATAGGTCTTCGTCTTTTATCCGCGTAAGACTTTTGTCGATCTTAGGCCGCTTTTAAATGGGCTCGTACCGTATCAATCTTTTCGTTTGTGGCCTAAACCACATCCTTATGGGCGAGTAAGCATCCCAACTACCTCCAAAATCAATAATACATGACCGAAGCATGTCTTCTAATGTCTGAATCGTTCGTTCACTTTGCCCGTCTATCTGTATGAGGGATATATGCAGTACTAATCAACAGTTTTGTGCCCATTTGTTCTTGGAAATCGCGCCAAAAGTTCGAACCTAGTGTTGTAACTAAAGAAGGAACGTAGGGAGAGAAAACGTTATGTTATATGACGATTTTGAGATTAGCGTAACTTGTATACCAAATGGTGTGTATAGTAGTGACAAGTTATTAAAAAAATTTTATCCCTTTCTATTAGTCTCATAATGAATAAAATGTCAAAATGTATATATTTAGAAGATTTAGAAGTAGGATTTGTGAGTGTATGAGTTAGTGTTGGAAAAAAAAGTTGTATACTCATTTTTTCAGTAAGTTCCTACTTTTTGGAATGATAATACATACATATATATATATATATATATATATATATATATATATATATATATATGACTACGTCATATATTAATAATGATTATAACTACGGGTTACGTGACATCATAGTCATGTATCCATTTTGGTTCTTGTGTCTATTTTAATCAATCTAGCTAGAGATGACATTGTACGTGAGTTGAATCTTGCATATACCTTTTCTTCGTGTATTGTCAACAAAACGTATGAAATTCAATAAAGGTGTCGGCAAGAATCATATTGTACATTCTATACTTTTTTTTGAAACGGCCAACTAAATCACCGGATAAGCATCCTAGGATGCCCTAAATCGCGCAAATGCATCCCCTCCTCCATAACGATCAGAGTTAGATGCATACCCGAGCCACTAAGACACCAGTTCCGGGGAAAACCCATTGCCCAAAGGCCCATTATGGTAAAACTTGGTTCAACTCAGTTTCAAACAGGCGACATCCAAAGAGAACTAGTTCTTAACTTCATTGCCACCATCAATGTCCTTTAAAGTGATGCTAGTGGGAGTTGAACTTGGAACCTCAAGGACAGAAATCAAGTAATTAACCATTAGACCAACTTGTTAGGACATTTTATACGGGTTTTAGTATTCACAATTAGTACTATTTAGACACATTTAAACGCACCAATAGATCATTTTGAGTTGATGGTATTTAATCATTGATGGTATCTAAGTATATCGGATGTCTTTAGAATCAAAAGAACAAACGTTGTATCATGGTGGGTTCGTAAGATCAATCATGTTAGAGATTCATGGGAGGTCATCAACTTATATATCATAAGTGTTGGATATTTTAGTTTAATCGGGGGGATTAACTTGGTGACCAAAGGGAATTATAATACACATCGAATAAGTTAGAAGGTGTAGGAGTGTACGCTTGTTTGGGTTGTTATAATTCCAAGTGTTTGGGCGGAGCCCCTGTAAGACCTATACTTAACTAAATGAGAATTAATAAAAGATTTGCATTTGTATAAAAGTAATGCAAATAAACATCCATTAAAATTTCAAGTTTTATAAAAACTTTATAACATATCGTTACAAAACTTAGAGTTTCATGAACCAATAGATCATTTTGAGTCGATGGTATTTTATCATTAATGGTATCTAAGTATATCAGATGTCTTTAGAATCAGAAGAACAAGCGTTGTATTATGGTGGGTTCGTAAGATCAATCATGTTAGAGATTCATGGGAAGTCATTAACTTATATACCATAAGTGTTGGATATTTTAGTGTAATCGGGGGATTAACTTGGTGACCAAAAGGAATTATAATACACATCGAATAAGTTAGAAGGTGTGGGAGTGTATGCTTGTTCGGGTTGTTATAATTCCAAGTGTTCGGGCGGAGCCCCTGTAAGACCTGTACTTAATTAAATGAGAATTAATAAAATATTTGCATTTGTATAAAAGTAATGCAAATAAACATCCATTAAAATTTCAAGTTTTATAAAAACTTTATAACATATCATTACAAAACTTAGAGTTTCATGAAACTTCATAAGGTTTCCAAACATTTTAACATACTATCATAGATAGATTTAATATTCAAAAGAACAAAATGCGGAAACATGACTTTTAGACATGTTCGGTTCTTTATTTAGCTTGATCTTCATCCGTAAAGTCCGAGCTATCAGCTATACATCAAATATCAACTCATACGTTATTTATATGATGCTTAGACATGGTTTGGTAACCCAAGTTCATCAAAACAACAAACAAAAACAAGTTAACTGAATCCCGCAGTAAAACGACATGTGTGCCGTAGCCTACGACAAACTTAAACAACAAATAAGCAGACAGCCTCTGCCGTAGCCTACGACAGTTAGCCATAGGTTACGGCTTGATGGTGCTAATTTGTTTTCATATTTTGCCCTTTTAAACGAAAACTTCCATATCTTTTTGTATACTTATCCGTTTAACCTCAAGTTTGTTTCTACGTGATCGTAAATTAATCACCCACATTTTAGACTCAAAATCCGCAACCCGAAATAATGACTCTTATGCTTTATGCTATCGGCTCACAATAAATTCGTGAAATTATTCGACCCATTATCATATTTAGCTATGTTAACCACATTTTATGGTAAGGATCAATTCCTTCCTGATTTTAACCCTCCTCCGAGTTTACTAAACTTGCGTTTACGCTCCCGTTACCCGGTTTACGTTTTCGCATTGTTTTAACCCGTTTGATTGCTTTAACCAAATGAAAACTTATTTTGACCCATATCTTAAATTCACCATTTATAACCTGCGTTCCAGTTACCCGATTTACGCTTTCGACTCGTTTAGTCGTTCGTGTGAAATCCATTTATAACTAGCCAAACATATCATTATTCGCTATTTTGACCCATTTGGTTGTTCGTGTGAAATCCATCACTTATGAATTAACCAAACACATCATTATTCACTACTTATCCATTCGGTTCATTCATGTGAAATCCACTTATGAATGAACCAAATTTCACGAGTATTACTTCATTAATCAATATATATCTATACAAATCTATTAATAAAATCCTATGAAGCATAAAGTCATATACCTTTGAGCTTCCCTTTAAGTCGTGTATCACTCCCGGCTTTATCACCCGTTTTCTCGCTCGAGTCACCTATAGTGAACAACCCGGCTAATTGTTAAATTGCCATTATAAGAATCATTATCATCAAATTTTGTTAAGAATCATTACATATGATTCTCATCAAGTTTTATCACACTACAATAGTATAATACTTTCACTTAGGCAATTTATCAAACACCTTGTGGGTATGATTTTAACCAACTATGTTAAATAAAATTTTAGCAAATTCCTAACCATGAAATCTCAATTCAACAGGTAGGTATGTTCATTAAAGATGCTTTGACATCACTTTTCAGTTTGTTATGAATTCATATACCAAATTTAACTCTTCAAACTTCATGGACTTAACCTTTTTCATCAAAACCCACTTATATCCATATGTGCATTTAACCCTAACACTTAATCATGGCAATTATTCTACTATCATTCATTAAGGGTTTGCTTCTAAGTATGTAAACATTTCACATATAGTTATAACATCAAAATTTCATATTTGAATTGAAACTTGTGGTGATCAACTAGTTTCATAACATCACCAAACATCAAAATTCGACATATCTTGAATTATTCTAGCTTAGGTGATTAGTTATTGCAACTCATGCACTAACTTTAGACCCGGTTTCCCTTTCGATTTGAAGAAATTTATGATTTTAGGTTAGGAGCTTTTCCCCCTTTCTTCCCATGGCTTTGGTCGACCAAAACACACATCAGTCTGTGTGTTTGGTGTTGTTCACCTCTTTAACATTTTAGTTTCAAAGTTGATAAGTATGGTCCCCCAAGTTTAGTTCTTGACCATTATACATTGTAACTTGATGTTTTTAAATAACCTAATTCATATTACTAACTAGGTTATTTTTTTTAGCTATTATGTGATAATAATATATGAATATGTGTATATATGTATACATATTTATATTATGTGATATTTTTGGGGTGTTTCACCCCCGAATGGGGGTTCCAACGGGGCAGCTCCCCCTTGGTGGGGGTCCGAGGGTAGCGCCCTCCGGAACAGGGTCCAAGGGGCAGAGCTCCTGGTTGGGGTTGAGCTGCAAAAATAATTTATTTGCTTTATGGAAAAATGTCTTGGAAATGTAATTTATATGCACTTAAATTATATAATTTGAATTATAACTGCCCATAAGCAGTTATCTGCAAAATAATCTCCAAATCGTAGCTTCTTCTTTGGTGGCATTACTGGTTTATTCACGAATTTGTAATACACACATACTGTTGTTTCATTTCTCAATCAGAGTTGTATCTGATTGAATTATTCTGGAAAACCACCGGAATAATTTGATTTGAGAGTGACTACACGCCTCTCTGATTATCCGTGTTTACAAAATTCTCCAACAATAAGGTCATAGCATGACTTGTGCCACTTTATACCCGCAAACTTTCATGACAACTAGCAAAAAAATGGTGGAGCATACATACCTTTGTTGTTCGTATACAAAGGTCTAAGTCTTCTTGCCTTATTAGAAGAACTTAACAATGCATCTATGATGTTTACAAACCTATTAATGCTTTTACAGCTCCAGGATAGCAAAGAAGTTTTTTTAACAACTAAACTTTCTCATGATAAATCGTGTACTGAATTACACATCCTAAGGATTGAAACTTGGTCTAGTGGTCAAAAGGCATGCCCTCCCTAGTGGAGACACATGTTTGATTCCCGTTTGGTCCATTTTTGAGAGACATCAGGGTGAAGAGACGAATCAGGACTTTAATCCGGGGTTCGAACCTGACAGGGGGTGAGGATTTACCGATTCCATCCGGTTCCCGCGTATCAGGGGGCACGGTCTCATGGCGGTTAAGGAGTCGACCTTAGACATAGCTCCGAGCAGGGTCAGTGGCGGACCCAGGATTTTTTTCCTGGGGGTGCGAAAATTTTTTAAAGATTTCAGACCCCTAGCTATATAAAAAAATTCGGTTCATAGCGGGTCGGATCGGGTCGGGTCATGTAAAACAAGTAAACACAAACAAAAAAAGTTTCATAGCGGGTCGAATCAGATCGGGTCGGGTCCATTTCAATTTTCAAACAATCAAACCCTAGTTCCTAACTTCCTATCACAATAACAAACAAAAAAGCATCAAAGTTCAAACCATTCCTACTTCTATTTCTCTTAATCATTAAATAAAAGAACAAAAAAACTTATATAAAACATACCTTGGCCTTTAATTAGAAGAATCCGACGAAATTGTTATTTACCAACCAACAATCATATAATCAACAAAACCACCTAACTAAAGACTAGAACAACCCAAAAATACATGAAAACATATAAAATTTTAAACCTTTTTAACAAATATATATATTTGTTTCTTTTGGAAAAACCCAATAAAACATCAAAACAAATCGAATTACCTATTTAAGTTCAATTTTTTAATTTCATCTTTTCAAACCATATACTAGAATCAAATAATCAATAAGAAATTAAAAAAACAACAAACCCATCCTATAAAGACTAGAACAACCCCAAATTACCTCAACATACATAAAAGTTTAAACTTTTTTAACCAATCCTATTATCTCATGACTCTTGAACAAAATCGCATAAACATCAAAATAAAAATAAAAAAACAAAACAAAACATGTACCTGTTTGGGACGGCCTGAATTAACCAGTTTGCAGCCGGAATTTCGTAGTCGCCAGCCGGAATTATGCTGTCGTCGGGCGCTGAAGTGAGGCAGAGGGAGGACGGGAGTCGCTGGCAAGTGGCAGTGATTTGGTTTTTTTTTTTTTATGTGGACTGATTTTGTTTAAAAAAAACTAGTAGTTAGGTTGGGTTTGAATGGGTATTAAGTTATTGGGTTTTATTGATTGAATTTAAGTTTTATTAAAGGGGTTAGTGGGCTAACTTGTTTACATAACTTTATCGGATTTCAATCCGTGTTCACAAATTTTTTATATAAATTCCTAACATTTTTTTCTAAGGGGTGCGGACGAAAATTTCCAGGGGTGCGGTCGGAATTTTACAAGGGGTGCGGTCGGAATTTTTCAAGGGGTGCGGACGAAAATTTCCAAGGGGTGTGGTCGGGATTTTTCACGAAAAATATCACTAATTTTTTTTTTCAAGGGGTGCGGCCGCCCACCCACCCCATAAATTGAGTCCGCCACTGAGCAGGGTGGGTTTACACGTAAGATTATTTGTCATTAAAAAAAAGGCAATTCCTTTTGACCACTAAGCCAAAACCTAAATGAAAAGAAGTTGTTGAATGGTGGCCAAAGGTCGTCTAAAATTGCCTAACAATCCATTCCTACCAACATTTATTTCTTGCCGTAGTTGTTGTGCTTATTCGTTAATACGAATTCCAAGTTCTAAATGCCTTTTTACCTCTACAAACTATTAAAAAACAACGGGTATTGCCAACGAAACATTGTATTTGCACTCTGTCATCGTAGTTTCACATTTTACGTTGTTGTTTGTAGTCATGAATTTCGCCGGTTGCTAGGTCGATAATGTATAGATTTTGTTTTCACTTTTATTAGTTAGTGACTAATCTATATCTATATCTATATATATAATAAAGCAAACCATTGGGGGACACATGTCACCCAATGGTGCAAGCCAACTCAGCAAGCCATGTCAGCATCTATGTGGCACACCTCATAATTGAGGATTGAACCAAGTCTTCTCATTTACGCTTAACTCTCTCTCTCCTCTCGAAACCCTATTTCGTTCTCTCTTTCTTCTCTTCTCTGAACGAAGACGGCGAACAGAGGAGCCAATAATTTTGATCAAGAATCAACGGATTTGAAGACAAATCATATACGGTAATCTCTAATTCGAGTATTTATGATCAATTATAGTGTTTAATTAGATCTAATCTTGTTGTAAATCAAATCCTCTAGATCAAATCGGCGTTTTAGTGAAGAGGTATAATCAATCTTCATTAGATAATAGTCTACATCGACGGTATTGATTCTTGATTCCGATATCCCCATCTTTTACATACGATTTCGGTTTATTTTATTGGATGTTTCAGATTCAATGGTTTTGAAGGATTCTTTGTTTGTTAGATTATCATACGCGATTGATGTTATTGTGGTGTACAGTTTCTTTTTTAGGGTCTGTTATAGCCGATTTTGATTTTGGACGGATATATGTTTTGTGTATTAGTGTTTTAATTTTTTTGTTCATATATTGTAATTTGTTGATTTTTATTAGCAGTTTTGACTTTGTTGTGTGTGTATATTTGATTTTTTACATGAATTCAATTTGTAATAACTTAACCCTATTTTTTAGGGTTTGAAATTTGATTTGTTGTTGTTTTATTATATGTTTTTGATTTTTACATGAATTCAATATGTAATAGCAGTTTTTTATTTTGTTACAGGTTTTGATTATGTAGTTAGGGTTCATATGATTTAGGGTTCGATTTCGTATGTGATTTAACCCCTGTATGATTTTAGTCAAATGTGTATCTATTTGTATCTTCACCCGTGATTCATTCGTTACTTGCTGGATTGTTTATTTAGATTTCCAATCCATTGTTATAACCTCAAGTATTTGAACAATTGTGCTTATTTGGAAAGTTAGGTTTCTAGAAACCATATTTATTGTTAATTTTTTAATCTGTATGATTTCATTGTATGGCTGTATAGATGATGATGATGATGATTGATTGATGATGATTCCAGAAAGCAATAAAGAATCTTTAGTGTATCGCTTTTATATATTCTGTTCTATAGCCGATTTGGTGAAGAGGTGGTAGTTTTTAGGGTTTTGGAATTAATCATAGTGGAATAATTTGTGTTGGGGCTGATTTATGTTGTATTGATTGTATTTGTTAATGATACACGTTAGTGGTTTGTTTACTATGTTTATACATATTTTTTTATCATTTCGATTTCAGGCCCGGTCCGTAGGGTGTGCAGGATGTGCCACCGAACAGGGCCCAAAAGGTTTTGGGGCCCAATAAGAAAAAGAATCTTTATGTTTATATTTAAAGTTTGTAGTTTCAAGCTTAAACAATGATGATGGTGTAGCAGAACGGTTTCGCGCATAAATGAATACTAAGCGGTCCCAGGTTCGAGACCGTTCATCAATGTTTTCCTTTATAGTTTTTTACCCATTTAATCTTGGGCCTTGAAAACCCCTAAAGCCCATTCATATTTTTGTTCATTTGTGCCCTGAAAACCCCTGAAGCCCATTCATATTTTTGTTCATTTGTTTTATTTGATGGTTTTTACTTTTTAGTTCACATGTATGTAGATTTTTGTTAAACAAGAATTTAACTCTATCATTACACAGATTGTTTTATTTATATTAAATTGTTTCTTTGGTTAATTTTTTGTTTATATTAAATTGTTTAATTATTTGTTTATGTTAATTCTTAATATTTTCTGTTGAGGTTAACACGTAATTACTTGAAAATACATGAGCTCATTTTTCCTATTCGTACAGGGCCTTTGACTCCGCATTGTTTCAAACCAAAAACGTTAAAACCTAATAATTTCAAACGCCAACTGTTTTTGCCAATCAAATTCAGAAGTCCAGCTGTTTTAGCGTGTAATGAATTAATGACTTGGCTCAAATCAATAAACATAACATAATGGATTAATGAATAGGGCCCAAATTTCTTATCTCGCACAGGGCCAAAATTCTTTTTGTGATTTTCGGAGACGGCCCTGTTTGATTTCATTACAGATCTTTCAGTATCATACAGTTTGATATATGGTTTTAATATATCGTTGTTCATTAGATAATAGTCTACATCGACGGTATTGATTCTTGAAACAGATATCTCCATCTTTTACATACGATTTCGTTTTATTTTATTGGATGTTTCAGATTCAATGGTTTTGAAAGATTCTTTGTTTGTTAGATTATCATACGCGATTGATGTTATTGTGGTGTACATTTTCTTATTTAGGGTCTGTTATAACCGATTTTGATTTTGGACGGATATATGTTTTGTGTATTAGTGTTTTAATTTTTTTGTTCATGTATTGTAATTTGTTGATTTTTATTAGCAGTTTTGACTTTGTTGTGTGTGTATATTTGATTTTGTACATGAATTCAATTTGTAATAACTTAACCCTATTTTTTAGGGTTTGAAATTTGATTTGTTGTTGTTTTGTTATATGTTTTTTTTTATTTTTACATGAATTCAATATGTAATAGCAGTTTTTTATTTTGTTACAGGTTTTGATTATGTAGTTAGGGTTCATATGATTTAGGGTTCGATTTCGTATGTGATTTAACCCCTGTATGATTTTAGTCAAATGTGTATCTATTTGGAAAGTTAGGGTTCTAGAAACCTTATTTGTTGTTAATTTTTTAATCTGCATGATTTCATTGTATGGCTTTATAGATGATGATGATGATTGATTGATGATGATGATTCTAGAAAGCAATAAAGAATCTTTAGTGTATCACTTTTATATATTCTGTTCTATAGCCGATTTGTTTGTATGTTGATGTAATTATTTACACATGAAGTTTACCTAATTTATTTTGATATTGTTTTATATTTTCTTTGATGTAAAAGTTGATGGTTGTTTGTTATCTATATTTGTTACATGTACCTGTTTTGATATACAATTTGGGGTTATGAAAGACAACAACTTTGGAAGCGAGATGGTGTACGGATTCGCTGCGCGTGTGTGGAAGTGTGATAGAAAATCGTTGGTGAGTGTTGAAATTATAATCATTTAAAGAAAAAAAAATTTAAGATGTTTTAATATAACAGTTTGTGATTACTGTTATTATAATTGCATTTAACGATACTTATATTTTCCGTTGCAGAAACTTCCTGCTGACTATGGTGACTGGATTACGAAGTTTGGTTATCCAGAGAAAAATGCAATCATCAGGACCCTTGATGGGAGGACCTTTGAAGTCAAAGTGTTCAAGCTTGCATGCGACTATTTTTTTTTACAATGGCTGGTTTGATGTTGTCTCATCTTTGAAATTACCGGACGATTCGTGGGTTGTTTGTCAGTATGAAGAAGCTTTATCTTTGTTCCGCCTATTCCACTTTTATCAAGACATTTCTCTAGCACCATCTAACTACTTCTACTACAAACCTAAAAATGATCTTAAAGACCGAGAAGACTGCATGGTAATTGAAGTGTTACGTTTTTAATTTTTTTTTGCGTTAATTCGTTTTTTTCGATTTCGGCTATAGCATTGATCCTGATACTGTTTTATTGTTTGAGAAGATCGTGAACAGGTTGTTTGTTCATCACTATATGCTGAATATCTGTCCTTCTGATCCGGTTTTGATTCGTTCTGCTGGAAACCATAAATGGGTTGTGAAGATGGAAATTTTAGACCATAACATTTATATCACCACAGGTTGGAGTCAGATCAAGGAAGAGATGTTGATAACTGATGATCATCTGTTGGTATTTGAAATGATTGATCGTAAGATGTTTGAATTGAGTGTTTTTTGTTGTAAGCCTGCCCTTCTAACTTACCCGCCTGAACTTTCTGTTATCAAAAAAGAACCAACTGATGGCGTAATTGAAGTGTCTGATGATGAGGTACCTGATGCGGTTGTTGGACCTGTATTTGAACAGAGTGTTGATGACGAAGTACCTGTTACTTTTGTTGTTGACAATCATTACGTAAGTTTGTATTATTTACTTCTTCATACCATTAATGTATGTTAAGTGAATCCAGCTTAAATCATTAGTTGTAGGAAAAACAGTTTTAATGGTATTTATTATTAACATTTATTATATTCTCATATGTAGCGTCTGAAGAAGAAGTGGGCTCAAAATCATGGTTTAGATCGAAAGATAGATTTAATCATTAAGGACAGCGCTGGTCGAACATGGGATGTAGCTATTGGTAAGGAGTTTTCGCAAGGCTGTCCGCGATTTAATGTGACTGGTATGAGGGAGTTTGTTAGAGACAAATGGTTGGTATACGGTTCTTCGTTTCCGATGGTATTTGTTAAAAGTAAAGGTATGTTGCTTTATAATTGACTTGGTGAAGGTTCATGGTATGTTTTGGTACTATTTTCAAGGTGTGGTCGTTAGTATACATTTAATGGTAGGTTTTTGGTGTGGTTGTTACGTCAAACATATGTGATGGTAGAAGTTGCTGACAGTTTTTTTGGGCCATTTATGTGTGGCCGAAGAACTTAGTTGTTGAACATATTTGACTATAGATTGGTAGACGTTAATGTTTTTTGTTTTGCTACATGTTTGTGGTTAATATTCTATGTTTTTTTGAAATAGTTAGTGATTCAAAATTCTATGTATGTTATTTTAGGAAACAAGTAAAGTATTTATCATATTAAACATCATTTAAGCACATCGTTTGATTAGTGCCAACTCTATTATTTTATTAAATATTATTATAATAAACCATTAGTTTTTTAAAGATTTACGTAAAATAAAAATTTAATATTATTTTGTTTCCTTTTTTAAATTGTATAACTGACTATAATTAATTTTTTAATAAAACCGTTTCATTTTAATCAATTCAGAGTTTTCCTAAGCTTCATTGAATATCTACAATTGGAAATTTTATTTTAAATATGCTGCTATTTTATACATAAAAAAGGTTTGGTTAGTGAAATAAAAATTGATAAAGGAAATAAAATAAGGTTTGTACATTGAAATAATTGAAATATTTTTTGCCATACAGTTTAATTATTTATTTATATCAAATTGTTTTTTTTTTATTTTAATGAACATTATTAAGGTTGTTTTATATAAATTTGTAAACTAAAAACAAATTTTCAAAGTTATATATGTAAATTTCTTAAAATCGTTTCTGACATATAATATTTTGTATTTAATCAATTAAGTTTAGTAAAAAAAATCCTAAATTAACTACAAATATATTACCAAAAAAACTAAACAACCGTATGCTAAATTATATGGAATTTTTTACTTTTCTTTGGTTGGTCAAAAACCTGAATTTTCAACTGTTTTATAGTTTGAGTTTACCTTTTTAATATTAAATTTGATGTATAAGATTTGGTAATTTTTTATGGTGGTATTTCATTTTGTATTGTTTTTCATGCATTCATTTTAGGTATACGAAAAAGTTGGTACCTAATGTTTTTGACATTCTTTAGAAATGTCAATCCATTTCTAAAAATACTAATTTCTTAACTTAGGTAACATATTTTTATAATTCTCAACTGATATTTCAACTTGAAAAAAAAATTATTAAACGAAATTTGCATATATATTCATTTAATTCATTCAATTTATTCACTTACAAATCTTTTTTTGACTTCAATCATCCATAGTTGGTTTTGAATATTTTGAACGACTGATATGTTGAATTAGGGCTGAATGTGTCTATTTAGTGCCTTTTTGCCTTGATTCGTTTTATATAATTTTATTACATTTTTTTAGTAATTTGCTTAATTTTAGAAATTATACATCTAATTCTTGTATTTTGATTATATGTGGTGTTTTCAGAATCTATACTATCTATTAAAGGAGATTACAGGATGACCTCTATTTGCCTACGTGTCATGTTTTTAGTTATTAATGAAGAGAGGAAGACACAAAGGATGTGTCAAAGACAGTTTAGATGATACATGTTCAAGATAATAAGGAGAAACCCTTTGTTGAAGAAGCAACCGGTGAGAGTGTTTTGCTTGAAACATGTAGGCGTCGGTGATGTTGTCGAGGAGTGTCAGGAAATGCTAAGTGATAGCATTTCCTTACACTCCTCGACAATGTCACCGACCCCTCTTAAAAATTCCATGAAAACTCTTTCACTGGTTGCTTCTACAACAGAGGGTTTCTTTTTGTTACCTGAACCTGTATCATCTCAACTGTGTTGACTGACCCTGTATATGTTGGTACATCAATATTCAATTAGGATTTATTCATCTGAAATACTGTTTTGAAAATTGATCTATTTAGTTTTGATCAGGACAGATGTTTTTGTCATCTAAGGCTATGATGGCTAGAGCTGCCGTGTTGTTGCAAGATGATCTAATCGTTGCTGGCTGTCGTTTGCGGCTGTTCTAGGCGGCGTTGGGTGTAATCGATGTTTGGTTGATGATAATTAGATCGATGACACCTAAGAGATATTTAGTCAATGATGTTGATGAGATGCTTCTCACCTGAGACTAAAACTATGATGAAGCAGACGTCTGGCTGAATAACTGAGGTTTGACATTTTGAAATCATTTGAAATACTTAAGCAAATCATTTAGTGTTGACTGTGAAGTTGAATAAAAATTAATTCAAAGTGCATTGTACTTTGAACATAAGGCTATGATGATTTTGTAGATCTGAGTAAAAATTGAATGAAGATAGCATTATGGTATGGCAAGGTTGTAGGATGGCAGTTGTTCATGCAACCTCTCTTGCAGCCATGGTGTTGTCATCTTTTTTTCATAATCTGAGCCTAACAGTCTGACAATATAAATGTTTTGCAACTTCACCATGAATATAGAAGAAAGAGAGAGTTGTATCTTTGTGATATTGAATATACAAGAAATAGAGAGTTGGATGGAGATATGAATACTTCTGAGTGAATTAAATTGTTAAAACAAGTCCATTTGCATTTTAATTTTTGCCTCATAACAAAACAGATTATTACATGAACCTGTGTCATTTGAAATGTATTGAATGACCCTATATGTGTTGTTACATTAAGATTCAATAAGGTTTATTTTGATTTTGAAAATTGATCTGTTCAATTTTGATCACATCAGATGTTTTATTTTATACCTTGACTAATTCACATGATTTGCTAAATTATGAAGTTTTTTCAAAAAGACTAAAGAAGGTATATTATTTTTGTCATCTATTTTATATGTTTTTATGTTTGGATTATTCTGTTAAGAATTGTTTGTACTAAACGGGGCAAGATTGATTGTTTGATGCTTAATTGATACAACTGGTTATCCTGGTGTGGTTGGTTATATATCACTATGGAACTTTCGGATTGATGGTTGATGAGGACAACTGGTCATTTGAGTCAGCTCGGGTATATGATTTGATCATTCAAGTTGATGGTTGATGTGTACAAGTGATCACCTGGGTTGTGCTCGGTCGCGTTGGCTATATTATGCTGCAACTTTTAGGTTTGATTTATTGTTATTTTGAATTGATTACTTGCTCTTGAATATTAAAGTTTTCCGTTTTATTATTTATTTTTATTATTTCTTTTAACTTTCAGGACTAAATCAGTTGTGTAGTCATCTTAATTTAAATGTAGGTTTCAACTGCCATTTTCTAGAAAATAATATGTAAGTTTTTGCAACATTTAATTTTTTTTATTCATTTACCTTTCATTTCATAGATGTTTTACAATTATAAATTCAATTCTTTTATATCACTATATTCATTATGTGTTTGGTTAATTTTGGTTATATTAGGTACCAAGAAGAAGCCGAATGATTTCAAATTGTCAAATTGTCAAGATTTTCAAGCAACTAGCAAGTGTTTGGATGATATTATTTTTTTTTATCTAATGTTGTTTTTTTCATCCATATATTACATTCACATTTTTTAACATTTGGTTCATATTTTGATAATTTCTTTTTTACTCTACCGGTGTATATTGATCAACAGAATTTTTTTATGCAATAGTACAAGACTATATATTACTAAATTTTACAGACCTGTTATACAATATGAGATTATATATTAATTTTAATAGTTTTTTATGCCTTTGTACAAAATATTATATTTCAAAGTAAATAATATGGTTTTGGATGAAGCCGCTGATGAAACACCGATTAACACAAGGTTTATCGATGGGGTTATTTCGTCTGTGGGTTCAACCTCTTTTCTTGCTCGTAACAATGGCTTGAGATCTGCAAAACAGTAAACACCGTCAGTCTCGTTAAGAGGGGGAGAAGGGGGATTTCCCTCTTAACCAGGCTCCGGCGTGAGAATAAGTACTGTTCTGAGAGGAATAAAACAGTGTGTGTATAGAGTGAGTATGGAGAGTAAAGATCCTGAACCTGAATGATGAAGGGTCCTATTTATAGCCGGAGGGTGAAGAAGGAAGGAGCAGCTATGCCGGCTGTGGGCGCGTGCCAGCTGTCCGACCAAGGGGAATATCCCCTTGGTCTGCTCTGTCACGGCAGGTGTAGTGGTACACGTGGCATTCTTACATTTGCCCACGCTGGATACCTCGTACTGGCGTTGTCAGTCCTGCTCCCTGATTTGTCGCAGGCCTATGTGGCGTTCTGCGAGTGGTGACACGTGTTGTCCTTTATGTCGGATAGAGCATCTTTGGTGCCAGCTGCGAGTCTTCTAGAAGTTTCTAGAAGCTTCTGGGTTGCTTCGCTGACGTGGACGCCTTGTATACTCAAAAGTGGTGTGGTCCCTGCCATGTAGGCAGGGAATTGGGACCATACCTCTTCAAGTCCCTCCAGTCCAGTGTGCCTTCTAGTTGAGTTGATCGTCTAGGAGGGATTCTAGACTTGTGAGAGTAGTGGGTTTTTGCACCGCGTGAAGTCTTTTGGCCCTCTATAAAAAATGAGCCTAGTGGACGCATGGCGCATGGATCTTGGCATTTTGAAAAAATGAGCCAAGTGGACGCACGGCGCATGGGTCTTGGCTTTTTGAAAAATGAGCCAAGTGGACGCACGGCGCATGGGTCTTGGAACTTTGCTAAAATTGAGCCAAGTGGACGCACGGCGCGTGGGTCTTGGCACTTTGTAAAAATGAGCCAAGTGGACGCACGGCGCATGGGTCTTGGCACTTTGTTAAAATTGAGCCAAGTGGACGCACGGCGCGTGGGTCTTGGCACTTTGTTAAAATTGAGCCAAGTGGACGCACGGCGCGTGGGTCTTGGCACTTTGTAAAAATGAGCCAAGTGGACGCACGACGCATGGGTCTTGGCACTTTGTTAAAATTGAGCCAAGTGGACGCACGGCGCGTGGGTCTTGGCACTTTGTTAAAATTGAGCCAAGTGGACGCACGGCGCGTGGGTCTTGACACTTTGTAACAAATGAGCCGAATGGACGCATGGCGCATGGGTTTTGGCTCCTTTGTTGTTTCCTTCTGATGGAAGTTTAGTGGGCATGGGGAAGTGTTTGGTGTGACTATCTGACGTCCCTGTCTTATCGGAGTTGAACAGTTGCTTTTTGCAGTTACTTTCTGTCATGTCAGCCTATTCTGTTCCCCATGTTTCCCGAAAAAAGAGCCGACGTCTTCTCTCTCTTTTGACGTGTCATTCCCTGATTGGCTCCTTTTTCTGCATTCTGACGGTCCACTACCCATCGCATTAAATGTGATGGGTATAAATAGGAGGCGGTTCTCCATTCATCTTCACTTTTTCAAATTTCAAGTGTTCTTTCCTTCTATCTTCTCCCTTCAGTTTTCGTTGTTTTGGTAATTTTCTTTGAGTTCTTCTTCTCGTCTTCTTTGTATTTGCACCATGTCTAGTACGAATCCCACCCAACGAAAAAGAAAATATAAGGGGAGGGCTCCTCCCGGTCCTGACCAGGCGGTCATTAGTTGGAAAGAGGAGGAGTTCATGAACCTGGTGAAGGGTATGGGTTTCCGTCCTGAGTGGGGAGCCCAGTATCCTCCCGTTGGTTCCACTGCTTGGGACGCTCCTCTGGGCCATATTACGTTGTATGCTGCGTTTTCCGGGAAGGTAGTTTCAGATTACCTATTACGAAGTTTACCGCTGCTGTGTTGAGGGGGTATGGGCTTCATATTTCACAGCTTAATGCTATTGGGCTTCCACGCATTACTCACTTTGAGTATGTCTGTAGGGTTATCGTATTGAGCCTACGTTTCAGATGTTCAATGTGTTTTATAGTGTGACGTATGCCAGCGGTTTCTATTCGTTTCAAGCGCGATCAGGTGTTGCTCCGGTGTGCTCCGTGCCTTTGAAGAGTCTTCATGACTGGAAGCAGAAATTTTTCTACATCCGCCGTGGTGTAATCCCGATAGATATGCCTTATCGGCAGGTGGGCCAAGGGATTCCAAGGTAGATGTTATGGAGGATTATGGTGCCCAGGACTGGTTCAAGAGGATAACCCAGAAGGCGACTGCTATTTCTCAACTGGAGGAGATGGCCCTGGTTGGTGCTGGGATGAGTTTGTTGTGGGTGCCCAAGAATCCATTGGGTCAACCCGTGTACAGTTATCAGGGCAAATGTATGTTTCTTTCATAAGTTACCGCTGAATTATTCTCCCTTACGTTTATTATGTTTTCTTATCTTCTTGTCTTTTTGCAGTTGGTTACAGCTTGTTGAATGTCTTGGACCCTAAGGCGGCGGGTGCCATGGTTGAAGCTATCCAAGCGGAAGGGAACCCGACGTGGTTAGACCAGATCCGGGGTCGTTTTTTGCATCTGACTGATGAGAGCTTGAGTAGATATGCTAGCGAGGTTCTAGGTGAAGATGTTTGGAATGACCCTGTCGACTCGGGTCGAGAGGGAGTTATTGTCCTTTCAAGTGGAAGTTCTGACCAAAACTTTGAGGATCTAACCTCTCGTTGCGCGCGTGCAGGTACCGCGCAGGGTGATGTTGCTGAACCCGTGCACGAGGTTGTCGGTGATGATTATGTAGAGGTGCCTGTTGACCCTTCTGCTCAATTGGAGTCGAGGAAAAAAGCGAGAACTGATAAGTCTGGGAGGAGAGAGGGGAAGACTGAGGGTAAAGCTGCTTGTTCTTCTCGTAAGCAACCCTCTACTCTTCCTTGTCTAGATTATGTGATAGTTTCTGACACGTTGTCTGGCCTAGGGGCTGGTGAGAGAAGTCGAGAATCGGATCCTGATGACAGTGCTACTTTGACTGAGCACATGAGGAAAAAAGCCATCGAGGATCATGTCACACCCCAACCGATGGCGGAAACATCGGGATGAGACGAAGTGTGTAGATTGCTCAAAACGTTATAACACTATGTGACAATAATTAATTTAAATTCAAATTTCATTTCAAAACTAAATGTCATACATAATTCAAAAGGAAATAACAACTTTGTTTCATAACATAACATAACAAACAAAATGATAGATTAATCTAGGTGTGTATCAATTCCACCCTAAACTTGTTTCATGAATCATCCATACTTCAATAATCAACCTGCAACATGTATTAAAATAGAGTTTCAATGCAAAAGCAAAGAGCGAGTATACAAGTTTGTTTACATAACATAATAGAATAAAAACTCATATCCAACATGAACATAACAAAATAGTTTCAACGTGCTAGTTTAATATAGAATACATGTTGCACCCAAAGTGTTTAAAAGTAGAAATGGGTTCCAGTATACTCACGGTTTACAAGTGGTGACTTGAAGTTCCGAGAGCAAGTTTGTAGATGAATTAGTTCGGAGCACCTTGTCCTTCTACACAAGGAAACGTAGGTGTGTGAGTTTGGCGTATAACGGAAGATTATAGATTCGGAGTTTTTAAAATATATAGAAAGTAACATAGGTGAAAATAATCATCTTGTACACATAACTCTTGTTCTTGACACTATTGAAACTCAAAAGAGTTGGTATGATTTCATGGATTCTAAGATCCATTAGAGTCGTAACAAGGGCAGGGTCATAGATGATGTAACGTCCACTCAACAAATAACTATTAAGTCATCATCAAGTCTTAGTTACTTAGATGTATACATATAGAATAACTTAGATATTATATAGTTTACAAGTCTTATGATTCAAGCATGAGGTAGGAGATTAATTTCTCCATTTAGGTACCTCTTTGTGTCATGGAATACATACATGAGGTAGGAAGAACAAGCTTCCATTTAGGCACCTCTATTGTTCACCACTACACTTGTTGTTATAAACAACAAGGAGGGTCATGAACATACAAGTATCAAGGTATTAACAACAACTAATCTATAGCAAAACATCAAGTAATGAGTGGATTCTTATGAAGGATAGCCCAAGCTAATCCAACCATCACACATTCAACAAGTTTCACACTTGAACATTACTTGTGGGTAAAACCCTAATTAAAAACAGAAAGTTTATGAGGTTTTAACCTCTGATTTAGATGTCTCAACCATGTTTTTAAGCTTAACCAACCATAAGAGAGGTTGTAAGCATTAGGACATTGGTTTGAGATGTGTTTCACACAAGTTGGATGAAGTTTGCATAAGTTTGAAACAAAACAGAAAGTTTTTGGTCAATTTCGGAGCAATTCCATGTCTGATTTCTCCAAGGAGAAGTCAAGGAATCAAACTACATGAATAACCAAGCAAGTAGGAAAAAGAATCAAGCAATTTCGTTAAGAAATGAGCAAGTTATACCACTTTTAGTGTAGGTGTATCAATCTGCCCGAAAATGCAGCTTTGAGCTTGAATTTGAGAGTGTTTTGGAGAGATTAGAGAGTGTTTGTAAAGTGTTTAGGACTTGGATTAGTGTGGTATTTATAGGAGAAGGTTTAGGTTAGGTTGTGGTTGAGTAATTAATGTTAAAACATGATTTAAAACTCAAAAACTCACCAAAAACCCGCCCAAAACGAGTCTGTCCGCGCTGGGCTGTGAATCAGGCCGTTTTAACGAGTTGTTATATATTTTGCTGGGCTGATATTGATCAATGAGGAGTCCCAGCTCAGCTGGTTAATGCGTGTGTGTATGAGGGTACAGACCCGGGTTCGAGTCCTGGGGTCTGCATCTATTTTTTTTGAATTAATTTCTTTTAGTTTCCCACATGAAACTTTCAGGAAATACATAAACAACCCCTGTAGTTTAAAGTTTCGGTTAATTATTCAAATAATCCCTAGACTTTAATTAAAACTAATGTTGGGTTATTTTGTTTAGTAAGAAAACTAACTTTATGAAACAAACTAACTAGGTTAGTTTACTAACTTTAAAATCTAACGAGTCTAACTAGATTATTATAAAAATAACTTTTTTTTTAAATTGTAAAATTAATTAATTTAATTAACTAAACAATTTATAAATAACCATATTTATAAGGATAAAAGATTTTTAACGATTAACTTCATGAAACTTTCGAGTTTCATTATTTTACAAGTTTCAACTTGTTTAACGAGCATTGAGCGTAATAACGAATCAAGAGTCTATGATAATATATCGCTCAAACGTGAAAATCGCACATAAGTGTAACACAAACATGAATAAAATACCTTCGTTTTCATTATGATCAATAGTCTCGAATTACAAATGAAACGAAAGTAGATTACAAAGAGAGTTCAAGTGTCTAAATATGGAAGGTACAACACGACTTGCTAAAATAAGAAAGGTTCAAAAATGCGGAGCGTTACAGTCTCCCCTCCTTTAGGAAATTTCGTCCCGAAATTTAGGAAGACGTAGGGAAGAGATGAGGGTACTTCGACTTCATATCACTTTTGAGTTCCCAAGTAAATTCGGCGCCACGTTTTCCTTCCCATCTAACCTTGACGATAGGAATTTTACTGCGCCTTAATAACTTGACTTCTTGGTCCACGATTTCGACAGGTTTTTCCACGAAATGCATAGTATCGTTGATTTGAAGATCTTCGAGAGGAACTTGAAGCCCTTCATCAGCGAGACATTTCTTTAGATTCGAAACGTGGAACGTTGGATGAACATTGCTGAGCTCTTGAGGTAAATCGAGTCGATAGGCCACCTTACCAATCCTTTCGAGTATCTTGAAAGGACCGACATAACGAGGGGCAAGTTTTCCCTTTTTACCAAAACGAACCACTCCTTTCCAAGGAGATACCTTGAGTAAGACATGGTCCCCAATGTTGAATTCCATTGGCTTTCGTCCCTTGTCAGCATAGCTCTTTTGACGATTTCGAGCCCTGAAATCGCTTGTCACGAGAAATTTGTTCGCCTACCTCTTCCCTCAGGTGATGTTTTACACGTTTATGGAGACCGACCTTCAAGGGGACTGAAGTTGATGTCCTGCACATAAGCAAACAAGTACTTACGCAAACAGTACTTTGCCTTTTTAGCCCACGTTGTGGAAGAAAAGGGCAAGGGAAAAAGCCTAAGTGATGTTTCAGTGGTGCGCGATTTCCCTGACGTCTTCCCTGAAGATTTGCCCGGTCCTCCTCCTCCTCGATCCGTTGATTTTCGTATTGATCTCGTACCTGGTGCAACTCCTGTTGCTAAGGCTCCTTATCGTCTTGCACCTTCTGAGATGCAAGAATTATCCTCGCAACTCCAAGAACTCCTCGAGAAGGGTTTCATTCGTCCAAGTACCTCTCCTTGGGGTGCTCCTGTGCTCTTCGTTAAAAAGAAAGATGGTTCCTTTCGCATGTGTATCGATTATCGTGAGCTCAACAAACTCACCGTCAAAAATCGTTACCCTCTTCCGCGTATCGACGATCTCTTTGATCAACTCCAAGGCGCTACCTGTTTCTCCAAAATCGATCTTCGTTCTGGTTATCACCAACTTCGAGTCCTCGAAGAGGACGTTCCCAAAACCGCTTTTCGTACTCGCTATGGACATTACGAGTTCGTAGTTATGCCTTTTGGCTTAACCAACGCACCCGCTGTGTTCATGGACCTCATGAATCGTGTTTGTAAACCTTACTTGGATCGCTTCGTGATCGTCTTTATTGACGATATCCTCATTTATTCTAAATCTCGAGCCGATCATGAGCGTCATCTTCGTCTTATACTCGAACTTTTGCGTGGTGAACGTTTATACGCTAAGTTTTCTAAATGCGAGTTTTGGATCAAAGAAGTTCAATTCCTTGGACACGTTGTTAGTGAAAAAGGAATCCATGTTGACCCTGCAAAAATCGAAGCTGTGAAGAATTGGGCCGCGCCTAAATCTCCTTCTGAAATCCGTTCTTTCTTAGGATTGGCGGGTTACTACCACCGATTCATCTCGAACTTTTCAAAGATCGCCGTTCCTCTCACTTCGTTGACTCAAAAAGAGAAACCTTTTGCTTGGGGTCCTGAGCAAGAGGAATCTTTTCAAACTCTCAAGGACTTACTTTGCAACGCTATTTGTGACAATGGCGGAAACATCGGGATGAGACGAAGTGTGAAGATTGCAAGAGACTTCATAACGCTATTTGTGACAATATTTAATAAACCGGTTTCATTTCATAAGTAAATTGTCAACAATACAAGAAATACAAATAACAACAAGTTCAAAGGAAATACATAACAACATAATCAAAATTGATACAACATATTAAACCTAAACGTCTATATGTGTATCTAGGCATCAACGCTACTTCTTTTCATAGCATCATCATCCTCAACCTGTAACATGTTTAAAATAAAGTTCAATGCAAAAGCAAAGGCGAGTATACAAGTTTGGTACATACATAGCATAAGATAAAAGTGTGAACAATTCCTCATAGCAAGCATGCGATTCAAGATAAACATTAAATATGGCATGTGTCTAACAAATCAAACCAAGAAAACGCAACTTGCTCATGACATAACCAAAGTTTCAGTAGAGGCGGGTCGTTAATCCTATAACGCTACATATGTCAAGGTTTGGCTCGTACGAAGTTAATGATAAGTTCAACACATAAGAATCACCCAAATTTAAAGTATCAAGTCATCACATATACAAGCATGTTATAGGAATGTTCATGTGTTTAGACCAAAGTTCATGTGTAAGTTTCAATAGGTAAACATGTTACACCCCAAAAGTGGTAAAAATAAAAGGGGGAAAAGTACGAGTATACTCACAAAGTTTGCATATGTTTTCCGATTATCCAATTGTTGACGAGTAGAGATTTAGAGTCCGAATGTATAAGGGTTAAAGTTCAAGTATGCTTAGAGTCGAGATTCGGAATAAAACAATCATGAAAGTATTATATCAACATAATCATCTTCACACATAACACTTGTATGACACTTGGTAACCACGAGGGTTATAATAATGTTTTCATGAGTTGAACACTCATAAGAATCATAACAAGGTTTAGGTCCTAGATGATGTCCTACTACTTTGACAAATGAACATAAATTCAACATCAAAGGTTCGAATGTACATAAGTATTATTTAGGTTATGAAGTATATATTAATAAGTCCTTACTACAAGTATTTCAAGCATGAGGTAGAAGATTTAATCTTCATTTAGGTACCTCAAATGTGTCATAGAAGTCATGTAGGAGGTAGGAAGAACAAGCTCCCATTTAGGCACCTCTTATGTGTTCACCACTACACTTGATGTAAAAACAAACAAGGAGGGTCTTGAACAATATTAAGACAATAATAAGAACAACTATACTATGAGAAATCATCAAATCATGTGAGGATTCTATGTTGGATAACCCAAGTTGATCCATAATCACTCCTTCATCAAGCTTGAAGCTTGAACATGACTTGTGGGTCAAAAACCCTAAACAAAACAGAAAGTATTTGAGGATTATCCTCTGATTTTGTATGTCTCAACCTTGTTTTTAAGCCTAACTAACCATAGGAGTGGTTATAAGCATAAGGACATAGGTTTGAGTGAGTTAAACTCATGTCTAACCAAAGATTAATGAAAACAAACTTAAACAGTGGACTTTGAAGCCTTTTTGCCGGAGTTCCAGGGACTTGTTTGCTGTGAAACACCCCTAGAATCAAGGCCAAGGTCAAGCCAAGCGTTCTGGAAAAAGAATGGACCAAAACGGATAAGAAATGAAGAAGTTATGCCCATTTTCGTAAAGCTTGATGAATCTGCTCGAACCTGAACTTTCAGCAACGATTTTGAGTGATTGAGAGAGATTTGAGAGTGTTTCTAAAGTGCAAAAGACTTGGGAGGCCTTGGGTATTTATAATGAAGTGATTAGGGTTGGTTTTGGGTGAGTAATTAATGCTTAAACAAGTTTAAAACTCAAAAAAACATCAAAAACCCGCTCAAACAGCGAGCTGAAAGGTTTATTTGCGCTGATCAGGCCATTTTAAGGAGTGCTTAAATGAAATTAGGGTCGAGTTTTGTTCAATGTGATGACCCAGCTCAGTTGGTTGTGCGTGCAGTTGCTAAAACTGGTGACCCGGGTTTCCGCCGGGTTACTACCGCCGATTCATCTCGAACTTTTCAAAGATCGCCGTTCCTCTCACTTCGTTGACTCAAAAAGAGAAACCTTTTGCTTGGGGTCCTGAGCAAGAGGAATCTTTTCAAACTCTCAAGGACTTACTTTGCAACGCTCCTATCCTCGCTCTCCCTGATGGGAATGATGACTTCGTGGTGTATTGTGATGCATCGAATCGTGGTCTTGGTTGTGTGCTCATGCAACGAGACAAAGTCATCGCTTACGCCTCTCGCCAACTCAAAATACATGAGAAGAATTATACTACCCATGACCTCGAGCTTGGCGCTGTTGTTTTTGCGTTGAAGATTTGGCGACACTACCTATATGGTACTAAGTGTGTGGTTTTCACTGACCATAAGAGCCTACAACACATCTTTGACCAAAAGGAACTCAATATGCGTCAGCGACGTTGGGTGGAATTGCTCAACGACTACGACTGCGAGATTCGCTACCACCCTGGTAAGGCGAATGTCGTTGCCGATGCACTTAGTCGTAAGGCTCATGTAGATGTCATTCGTTGTTTTCATGTCTCGAGCGATCTTCACAATCGTATTCGTGAAGCGCAATACTCGTCTATCAATGAAGGTTCCATGGCCGTAGAAATACGTGGAGCATCTGAGAGTCAACTCGTTTCAAAACCTGATGGTCTTCTTTATTGTTGTGATCGCGTCTGGATTCCAGACCGCGACAACCTTCGTGACCTTATCATGAACGAAGCACACAAATCTAAGTACTCGATTAATCCTGGCGCTGACAAGATGTACCATAATCTACGTACATCCTATTGGTGGCCCGGTATGAAGAAAGACATTGCTGTGTACGTTTCCAAGTGTCTTACCTGTTCGAAAGTCAAAGCCGAGCATCAACGACCTTCTGGCCTACTCGAACAACCCGAAATTCCAGTTTGGAAATGGGATAGCATTGCGATGGACTTCATAACTAAACTCCCACGTACGCCTTCTGGTTACGATAGCATTTGGGTAGTCATTGATCGTTTGACTAAGTCCGCACAATTCATTCCCATTCGTGAGGATTTCAAGGTTGAACGACTCGCTCGTGTCTATACCAATGAAGTCATACGCCATCATGGTGTTCCTCTCGACATCATTTCCGATCGTGATGGTCGATTCACTTCGCGTCTCTGGCAAACTTTTCAGTCCGCTATGGGTACTCGTTTAAATCTCAGTACGGCCTTTCATCCTCAAACGGATGGACAGACTGAACGTACTATCCAAACCCTAGAGGACATGCTCCGTTCTTGTGTCATCGACTTTGGTGGTAGTTGGGATGTGCATTTACCTTTGATCGAGTTCTCGTATAACAATAGCTACCACTCCAGTATTCAAATGGCTCCTTTCGAGGCATTGTATGGTCGCAAATGCCGATCTCCTTTAAGCTGTCACGAGATTGGTGATAAGCATTTTTCTGGGCCTGAGATCATTCAAGAGGCAACGGATAAGATTCTCCAAATCCGTGACAATCTACTCAAGGCTCGAAATCGTCAAAAGAGCTATGCTGACAAGGGACGAAAGCCAATGGAATTCAACATTGGGGACCATGTCTTACTCAAGGTATCTCCTTGGAAAGGAGTGGTTCGTTTTGGTAAAAAGGGAAAACTTGCCCCTCGTTATGTCGGTCCTTTCAAGATACTCGAAAGGATTGGTAAGGTGGCCTATCGACTCGATTTACCTCAAGAGCTCAGCAATGTTCATCCAACGTTCCACGTTTCGAATCTAAAGAAATGTCTCGCTGATGAAGGGCTTCAAGTTCCTCTCGAAGATCTTCAAATCAACGATACTATGCATTTCGTGGAAAAACCTGTCGAAATCGTGGACCAAGAAGTCAAGTTATTAAGGCGCAGTAAAATTCCTATCGTCAAGGTTAGATGGGAAGGAAAACGTGGCGCCGAATTTACTTGGGAACTCAAAAGTGATATGAAGTCGAAGTACCCTCATCTCTTCCCTACGTCTTCCTAAATTTCGGGACGAAATTTCCTAAAGGAGGGGAGACTGTAACGCTCCGCATTTTTGAACCTTTCTTATTTTAGCAAGTCGTGTTGTACCTTCCATATTTAGACACTTGAACTCTCTTTGTAATCTACTTTCGTTTCATTTGTAATTCGAGACTATTGGTCATAATGAAAACGAAGGTATTTTATTCATGTTTGTGTTACACTTATGTGCGATTTTCACGTTTGAGCGATATATTATCATAGACTCTTGATTCGTTATTACGCTCAATGCTCGTTAAACAAGTTGAAACTTGTAAAATAATGAAACTCGAAAGTTTCATGAAGTTAATCGTTAAAAATCTTTTATCCTTATAAATATGGTTATTTATAAATTGTTTAGTTAATTAAATTAATTAATTTTACAATTTAAAAAAAAAAAGTTTTTTTTATAATAATCTAGTTAGACTCGTTAGATTTTAAAGTTAGTAAACTAACCTAGTTAGTTTGTTTCATAAAGTTAGTTTTCTTACTAAACAAAATAACCCAACATTAGTTTTAATTAAAGTCTAGGGATTATTTAAATAATTAACCGAAACTTTAAACTATAGGGGTTGTTTATGTATTTCCTGAAAGTTTCATGTGAGAAACTAAAAGAAATTAATTCAAAAAAAATAGATGCAGACCCCAGGACTCGAACCCGGGTCTGTACCCTCATACACACACGCATTAACCAGCTGAGCTGGGACTCCTCATTGATCAATATCAGCCCAGCAAAATATATAACAACTCGTTAAAACGGCCTGATTCACAGCCCAGCGCGGACAGACTCGTTTTGGGCGGGTTTTTGGTGAGTTTTTGAGTTTTAAATCATGTTTTAACATTAATTACTCAACCACAACCTAACCTAAACCTTCTCCTATAAATACCACACTAATCCAAGTCCTAAACACTTTACAAACACTCTCTAATCTCTCCAAAACACTCTCAAATTCAAGCTCAAAGCTGCATTTTCGGGCAGATTGATACACCTACACTAAAAGTGGTATAACTTGCTCATTTCTTAACGAAATTGCTTGATTCTTTTTCCTACTTGCTTGGTTAATCATGTAGTTTGATTCCTTGACTTCTCCTTGGAGAAATCAGACCTGGAATTGCTCCGAAATTGACCAAAAACTTTCTGTTTTGTTTCAAACTTATGCAAACTTCATCCAACTTGTGTGAAACACATCTCAAACCAATGTCCTAATGCTTACAACCTCTCTTATGGTTGGTTAAGCTTAAAAACATGGTTGAGACATCTAAATCAGAGGTTAAAACCTCATAAACTTTCTGTTTTTAATTAGGGTTTTACCCACAAGTAATGTTCAAGTGTGAAACTTGTTGAATGTGTGATGGTTGGATTAGCTTGGGCTATCCTTCATAAGAATCCACTCATTACTTGATGTTTTGCTATAGATTAGTTGTTGTTAATACCTTGATACTTGTATGTTCATGACCCTCCTTGTTGTTTATAACAACAAGTGTAGTGGTGAACAATAGAGGTGCCTAAATGGAAGCTTGTTCTTCCTACCTCATGTATGTATTCCATGACATAAAGAGGTACCTAAATGGAGAAATTAATCTCCTACCTCATGCTTGAATCATAAGACTTGTAAACTATATAATATCTAAGTTATTCTATATGTATACATCTAAGTAACTAAGACTTGATGATGACTTAATAGTTATTTGTTGAGTGGACGTTACATCATCTATGACCCTGCCCTTGTTACGACTCTAATGGATCTTAGAATCCATGAAATCATACCAACTCTTTTGAGTTTCAATAGTGAAAATAATCATCTTGTACACATAACTCTTGTTCTTGACACTATTGAAACTCAAAAGAGTTGGTATGATTTCATGGATTCTAAGATCCATTAGAGTCGTAACAAGGGCAGGGTCATAGATGATGTAACGTCCACTCAACAAATAACTATTAAGTCATCATCAAGTCTTAGTTACTTAGATGTATACATATAGAATAACTTAGATATTATATAGTTTACAAGTCTTATGATTCAAGCATGAGGTAGGAGATTAATTTCTCCATTTAGGTACCTCTTTGTGTCATGGAATACATACATGAGGTAGGAAGAACAAGCTTCCATTTAGGCACCTCTATTGTTCACCACTACACTTGTTGTTATAAACAACAAGGAGGGTCATGAACATACAAGTATCAAGGTATTAACAACAACTAATCTATAGCAAAACATCAAGTAATGAGTGGATTCTTATGAAGGATAGCCCAAGCTAATCCAACCATCACACATTCAACAAGTTTCACACTTGAACATTACTTGTGGGTAAAACCCTAATTAAAAACAGAAAGTTTATGAGGTTTTAACCTCTGATTTAGATGTCTCAACCATGTTTTTAAGCTTAACCAACCATAAGAGAGGTTGTAAGCATTAGGACATTTGTTTGAGATGTGTTTCACACAAGTTGGATGAAGTTTGCATAAGTTTGAAACAAAACAGAAAGTTTTTGGTCAATTTCGGAGCAATTCCAGGTCTGATTTCTCCAAGGAGAAGTCAAGGAATCAAACTACATGATTAACCAAGCAAGTAGGAAAAAGAATCAAGCAATTTCGTTAAGAAATGAGCAAGTTATACCACTTTTAGTGTAGGTGTATCAATCTGCCCGAAAATGCAGCTTTGAGCTTGAATTTGAGAGTGTTTTGGAGAGATTAGAGAGTGTTTGTAAAGTGTTTAGGACTTGGATTAGTGTGGTATTTATAGGAGAAGGTTTAGGTTAGGTTGTGGTTGAGTAATTAATGTTAAAACATGATTTAAAACTCAAAAACTCACCAAAAACCCGCCCAAAACGAGTCTGTCCGCGCTGGGCTGTGAATCAGGCCGTTTTAACGAGTTGTTATATATTTTACTGGGCTGATATTGATCAATGAGGAGTCCCAGCTCAGCTGGTTAATGCGTGTGTGTATGAGGGTACAGACCCGGGTTCGAGTCCTGGGGTCTGCATCTATTTTTTTTGAATTAATTTCTTTTAGTTTCCCACATGAAACTTTCAGGAAATACATAAACAACCCCTGTAGTTTAAAGTTTCGGTTAATTATTCAAATAATCCCTAGACTTTAATTAAAACTAATGTTGGGTTATTTTGTTTAGTAAGAAAACTAACTTTATGAAACAAACTAACTAGGTTAGTTTACTAACTTTAAAATCTAACGAGTCTAACTAGATTATTATAAAAATAACTTTTTTTTTAAATTGTAAAATTAATTAATTTAATTAACTAAACAATTTATAAATAACCATATTTATAAGGATAAAAGATTTTTAACGATTAACTTCATGAAACTTTCGAGTTTCATTATTTTACAAGTTTCAACTTGTTTAACGAGCATTGAGCGTAATAACGAATCAAGAGTCTATGATAATATATCGCTCAAACGTGAAAATCGCACATAAGTGTAACACAAACATGAATAAAATACCTTCGTTTTCATTATGATCAATAGTCTCGAATTACAAATGAAACGAAAGTAGATTACAAAGAGAGTTCAAGTGTCTAAATATGGAAGGTACAACACGACTTGCTAAAATAAGAAAGGTTCAAAAATGCGGAGCGTTACAGATCACAAGCGCAAGCTTGATGAGCAGTCCGCTGCTCTTTTTGCTGCTAAAAAGGCGAAACTTCATAAGGAGCCCACCCCCCCCCCCCCAGCACCTTCTGAATCTGAGATTGATCTTGGG
Organism: Helianthus annuus; assembly: GCF_002127325.2. Taxonomy (NCBI): domain Eukaryota; kingdom Viridiplantae; phylum Streptophyta; class Magnoliopsida; order Asterales; family Asteraceae; genus Helianthus; species Helianthus annuus. The sequence goes on along the minus strand of NC_035435.2, from coordinate 20,075,575 downwards.
GTTTTTAGTGGAGGACGTGGGAATCTTTTGGAGGAGCTATATGCTGCATCTGCCCCTCCTACTGGTAATTGGCCTTTAATTGCATGTTGTCTTTTCGTTTTCTTCGAGTTGTTCTTAACTCTTGTTCCATGACAGCAGTCAAGACTGGTAAGAAGCCTCGTGTGGCAGATATTTCTCAGATCACGCCGCCCACTTCCCCACCGTCGAGGACGGTTGGTCTGACCCCTCCTCATGATGATGTTGAAGTGGATAAAGAGGGGAGAGAAGGAGTTACTAAAGTTGTGGGTGAAGGTGGTGGTGATGCTGGAGTTGTTGGTGGTGATGCTGGGGTTGTTGGTGGTGATGCTGGGGCTGTTAAGGGTAAGGGTGTTGAAGTGGAGGGTGAATCTAGTGAAACTACTCCTCACCAAACCATTTACACTAAGCGTCCTCCTGGTGGAGGTACTTTGGGTGTTGTGCGCAGCCCGCAATTTGAGCATAACCCTGCTGATTCTTGGGGTAATCCTGCTTGTGACGACCTACCACACGCCCCTCGCTGGAACCTTACTCAGGGTTCCAGGATGGATGATGTGAACAACTGCCATGAATTTTTTGCTATGTCTCTTCCCCCTGCTGAGAGGATGTTCCAGAAAAATCGCAATCGATTTGCTTTGTTGGACGACCATGTTCGTGCCGGAGTTAATTTCTTTGCTACTTCTCAAGAAATTCTTCGTGAGTGGCGGTCAATGGGGGAAGAGACTCTTGAGTTTGAGGAGTCGAAGAAGTTGTTTGCTGAAGAGAGGGAGAGATTTAATGCAGAGAAGAAGGGTTTGCAGTGGAGGGTTGCTGATGCGGAAAAGAAACTTGAAGAGCAAAAATTGTTCAATGATCAGAAACAGAAGGATTGGGAGGCCGCGTGCGCGCGCACGAATGTTGAGATGCAATCTCAGCGTGATGCGATCGTGCGGTTATCCGATGAAAAAACAGAACTTGCTGAAGAGGCGCAGCAGGCGCGCGTTGCGTCCGAAAAGAAAGAGAAAGAATATGTCGATCAGATTGACAACGTAGAAGTTCTTGTCCAACAGAAAGTGGCTGAGTGTGAGGTCGCGCAGCGCCTTCTTGCTGAAAAGACTGCTGAAAGCCAGGCAGCAGAGCTCCTTGCTGAGGAAACATCTGCTGACACCAGATGGTTGCTTTCTCGTGGTGTACCCCTGGTAATTTCTTTTGCTCCTTCATGTTCTTTTGTTTTTGTGATTTTTTACTTAATTGCCTTGTTTTATGCAGCTTGCTGACCGTATTCTAAATTCGCCTGAACTTGCCACGTACATGTTTGAATTGGGCCAAGCGGGTTATAATAGCGGTCGCAAGTTTGGGTACGCTGAAGGCAAGGCTGCAGCTATCAACAAGGAAAAAGATTATCATTTTGAGTTGTATAAGGAAGATTGTGATGGTGCTTATGCTGCTAAGTGCAAGGCGTTTTCAACTCTTGACTTTGCTGTCGTCCGGGCGGCGTAGAAGTTATCCCGGAAGCCAGGTGGAGTTGCTCTTTTGAAGAAAGCCCTTGGAGATGATGCCGATGCGGCGGGAGGTTCTGGCACCAGTTAAACCTGATGGGTGTGTTCCGGCCTGTGTGCCGCGTATGGCCCTGAATGGGTCTGTAATGCTGACTGTTTTTAGACAATTTTATTTTTGTTTACCTTTGTGTCGTGTATGGTCTTGTGCATTGTGGATATACGCGCTTGATATGCTTTGTTTGATGCATATTTTATCACCTGTTTGGCTTTATGTGAATTTTGTTATCGTCATAATATGTGCATGTTTAATTACTTTGATTAGGTGTCACGAATGAATTATGGCGCTGACAGGCGATGTTGTGTTATTACAACGTTTTACTCTGTCGTTTGTATGCGCGCGCTTATATGTGACTTACGAAGTGATCGAGTTGCAGGTTATTGTGTGAGCTCAGCTGTGTTAAGCCTTGGGAGCATTACAATGTTTAGTTACCTTGCTATCGATGTTTTCGTGTTTATGTGGGCACGAAGTTCTATTTTGGCGTTTCGTAGGCTTTGGTTGTGTTTCTGACCCGGCTGTGCACTTGGTTGTTGATGCGTGTCGGTGTGTATATATTTTTAGATATATTTTTAAGCCCTTTTTACACTTTTAGCCAAGTTTTAAATTTATAAAACACGATATTTACTAACACTAAACACACATATGGGCAAGTGCACCCATCGTGGACGTAGTATAGTGTTGGTAAGATACCGAGGTCGTCCAAGGACACAAGAGCTTTTAATACCGGTTTATCCTCAACGTCTAATCAAATCAAAAAGTTAGAAAAATGTTTTAAACTAAGAAAAATAAAAACTAACTAAATGCTGAAAAATAAAATAAAATAAAAACAGATAGACAAGATGAATCACTTGGATCCGACACGTGTATTAGTATAACCTTTGATTATTTTCGCACTTTTGCACTTGTTTAAGAGATTATCTTAGTTATTGTAGTAGGCCCCTTTTTCGGAGGTGACGTTACCCTCAACCCAGTAGTTTGAGTCAGCAAGGATACAATCCTAAAGGGTTGGATTATTGAAAGATAATGAATTAAGTTATTAATGCAAATTATGGTAGGCCCCGCTTTTGGCGGCGACGTTACCCTCGGCTAAGTAGTCTGAGTCAGCAAGGATACAGTCCTAAATAGCCGGGTTATAGTATTAATAGTAGTTAGCTTATGAGGGGGTCAAAGAGTTTGGATCCCCGCCATCCAATACCTATGGGCATTGAAGGAGATCCTACTAAATTTGACCCAGGTCCCAAGCAGGACCTCTAAACGCTGAACAAGGGCAAGACCTTTACCAAACCGTTCCCTTAACCCCCGACCAGGTAGCCAACATACCTCCATATAGACCGTGGAGATATGAATGGTGAAAATCTTTTATTTTATATAGACAGTAAAATAATGCCAAGACACCACGGACAAACGATAAGGAAAGATCACCTTCAACATAAGTAACTAGTTATTAAAGTCATTAATACAAAACCAAATAAAAAGTGCAAAAGATTAAAAATAAAAAGTATTATACTAAACACTTGTCTTCACCAAGTGATGTAAGAGACTTAGGCAAACATGGCCTTGATTGTCAAGAACTCTTACGATCAATCTTGGATCCCGAGACGACTCACACACTCTACGATGGACAATGGATGATGGTGGTGGATGATGGTGATATGGTGGTGGTGGGTGGTGGATGAAGTGTGAGAGAGGTGGTGTGCCAAGGGATGAGAGAAAATGAAGCCAAGCTCCTCTATTTATAGGCTGAACAGAAGGCTAGACACGGCCCCGTGTCCGCTGGACACGGCCCCGTGCCCGTCTGACATTCTCTCTCTTCATTAATTGTAATTGCGAATTACAATTAATGCGCCTGCAGCACTCTGACCACGCCCCCGTGTCCGCTGGGCACGGCCCCGTGGTGGGCAATAGAAGCTTCTATCACTTTGTCTTTTCTGCCAGGGCTGACCATCCTGGACACTGCCCCGTGCTCGCTGAGCACGGCCCCGTGTTGAGCTGGACACGCCCCGTGTCCGCTGGACACAGCCCCGTGTTCAGCTGGGCACAGCCCCATGCTCAGCTGGGCACAACCCCATGCTCAGCTTTCTTCTTGTTTCTGCTTTGGGAGATGCTGTCGAGGAGTCGGGCATGCCACATTTCTTCCTTTTCTTTGTATTTATGTTGGATTTGGCTGCATTTTTGCTTCTTTTGTTCATTTAAGCTCTTTTAACCCTGAAAATACAAAAGGAAGACAAAAGTACACTTTTTCCAACATTAGTACTTAAAAAGGGTTAGTTTTATGGCTCATTTGATGTAATTTATATGTTGCATTTTACTCACATCAAATACCCCCACACTTGAACTTTTGCTTGTCCTCAAGCAAAACTCTTTAATATGTGGCTTACACTCCCAAATGGAATGGGTAGAAGAGAAGGTTTTGGGCTTGTCTTGAGTGTCGGGAATCCAAGATCTTTATTGGGTTTTATTTTTATACTATTTACAATCCTATTCGTTATGATTTATTTAGAACGTTTCATAAGATAAATTATTTATTTGGGCATAACATGCCTTTTTAAAATTTCATTTATATACAAGTTCACATACCTCACGGGGGATCACTCAACACTCGGCCGAAGGTGTATTTTTAGTGAATCACTCGAGAGCGGCATGGAACTTACGCCTTCCATAGGCTTGCCAAGCAATCAATCCTCCTCCTTTTTAACTTTTTACCTTTGTAAATATCAAGAGGACTTTTTGGGTGAAGGGTTAGGCTTGGGCTAAAGGTGGGTGGTTGGGTTAGTGGTTAGTAAAAGGACGAAAAGCGTAAAAAGCGTCGGTTTTCGTAAAACACTTTGTTTTTTTTTTCTTCTCTTTTTTTTTCACTTTTTTTTTTCTAATGAAGCATTTTTCAAACAAGGTTTCTTTTGATGAGCTTGTTTGTTTATTGCTAACTTCATCTCTTTTTTTTTTCTTTTTTTTGTGTCACAAGAAAACCGAGCTTTGTTACTAAAATAAAGGGTTTAAAATGAAAAAGGTTTTGGTGGGTAAAGGGTGTTTGTTTTGGGGAAAGAAACGAAAAGGTTTAGGCTCAAAGGGGTTAACTAGGGGGATTTTTGGGTAGGTGGTAAAAAAAAAAAAAAAAAAAAAAATTAATGGTGTAGAAATAAAAAGGGGTTAGTCCTAATGCCTCCATCATTTACTTACTCGGGTTTAAGTTGGTAAGGACCGGGAATGTATCGTCGTGGCAAGTTCTAGAGTCGTAAGAACCAAGCGGCTATTCACACAAGAAACGAAAAATGAGCATTTAGTTTAAAGATGTATATTTGTATGCTCAATAAAGGCTCAAAACTCACTTTTGTGGGAATGGGTTTTTATGTGATCAAGTATATATAATCAAATTTTAACTAAGATTGTCATGCCGTTTCATAATCTTCTTATTTGGTTCTTTTTATCACGACGCTATCGGTTGTAAATTTATAAAAATATAACTTTTTTAGAACTTGTTATTCCCAAATTAAACCAAGACAAGTAAAAAAAATGAAAAGTTTTTGAAAAAATTTGGGGTGATTAGCGGTTCCAATAGAGTTTTGTGTAAGGCTTGTTATTAGGACTTGCAAAATTCAAGGTTTTAGCATCCCCCCCACACTTAAATTACACATTGTCCTCAATGTGTCCCAAAAATAAGTTTTTCGGTTGATTAAAATGTGTAAAAGTGGGTTAAAAACAAGATTTTATGGTACTGGGTAGCTGAACACGGGGTGGTGTTGGCTGAGCACGGCCCCATGTCCAGACTGCCAGTACCAAAAGTAAACAGAAGGCTGGGCACGGGGGCGTGTTCAGTGAGCACGGCCCCGTGTCCAGGTACCTGAACTGGGCATTTCTGCAGATTTTTGGGCACGGGGGCGTGTTGGGTGAGCACGGCCCCGTGCTGAACTTGCAGTAATGAAGAAAAATTGTCGAGAGGCTCTGTTTTTGCGCATGGGGTGTTGGTTCAAGCTTCCCTTAGTATCCTTCACCATCCCGAGTGTGTTTTATTCCTACAAATTAAAACTAAACTAGAAAGCATAAAAGTTAAACTAATCTAAAACTAAGGATAGTTCCGCGGAATGCCTCCGTGGTGCGCCACGTTTATAAGGGTCCTTGGCTAGACCCTCCTTATCGGGTGGTTCAGGCTCATCTTCAATTAGGGGGTCATCATTGCCGATTGGATATTTCATTGATCGCTCAAGATCGATACTCTTTTTAAATGCCCCTAATTGAATAGATAGATTATTGTACCTCCGGTTTTTCAAAGCTTCGTGTGTTTTTACAAAAGGTCGTCCCAACATTAGAGGAGCGTCATCATGGATGACAAAGTCTGTTGGGATTACCATTTGATCTGTTTGGACCAAGATATCCTCAACTACACCGATTGATTTTATTACTCTCCGATTGGATAGAAAAATGGGTATTTGAAGTGGAGCAAAATCACTATCACTTAATTTTTCAAAAATGTAGTTAGGCATTATGTTAACACAAAGATCTTTATCGATGGTGATATTGCTAATAAATGAATTTTGAAAGAAACATGGAACCGGTGTAATGTTAATTTCAAAAGGATCTTCTTTTATTAGCGAGGTTTGATCATTAGTTAACTTAACACTTACTAAGTCTTTGATTTTAGCACTAGTGTTTAACTCTTTTAAAAACTTAGCATGAGGGGTTATTAAACAATGATTTTCGAAAGTAGGTGACAAGAGGTTAATTTCCTCAAAATTAGACTCTTCTTGAATTTTAACGTTGTCGGCCTCACTTTTTTCGTTGTTTAACTCATGTGTCTGTTTTTCACTTTCTTGTTCTTCCATTTTTACACTTTCAACTATCTCTACGTTATTATCATTTTTTAACTCTTCTCTTGCGCGGGATTCCTCTTCCCTTGCGCGAGATTCTTTTATGCAACGTTCGATAGTTTTAAGTTGTTCTATTATCCTATTAGTTACTTCGGTGAGATTGAAAGAATTTGGATCCTCAAAGCTTGAATCCGGTTGCTCGATCCTTGGTTCCTCATAA